>NW_026526766.1:13417285-13587942 GCF_024362965.1 Panthera pardus | reverse complement strand
CTCTCCCTCTCTCCCTCTCTCCCTCTCTCCCTCTTCTCCCCTCTCTCTCCCTCTTCACCCTCTCCCTCTCCCTCTCTCCCTCTCCTCCCTCTCCTCCTCTCTCCCTCTCTCTCCTCCTCTCTCTCCTCTCCCTCCCTCTCTCCCTCTCCCTCTCCCTCCCTCTCTCTCTCTCTCCTCTCTCTCCTCTCCCTCTCTCCTCTCCTCTCTCCCTCTCCCTCTCCCTCTCCTCTCCTCTCCCTCTCCCTCCCTCTCTCTCTCTCCTCTCTCTCCTCTCTCTCTCTCTCTCTCTCTCTCTTTCTCTCTCTCTATTTTCTCTCTTCTCTTTCTCTCTCTCTTTCTCTCTTTCTCTCTTTCTCCTCTTTCTCTCTTTCTCTCTTTCTCTCTTTCTCTCTTTCTGTCTCTCTCACTCTCTCTCTCCCTCTGCCCTTTACTCAATCGCACATGCTCTCTCTCTCCAAAATAGACTCTTTCCTGTCCTTTCCAAACCTTTAACAAGGAATAATAAGATAGCTCAGGGATCAAACAAATTCTAAAACAATAGGAAAGGCATACTTGGCCATTTTAGGGTAGTACAAAGAAACGGAGATAACCTTAACAGTGAAAACTATAAAATGCTTTTTTTCTAAACCCCAACAGCAGAATCCATTCAGTCATTAAATACTGAGTTCACGTTACATACCAGATACCATACCTCTGCAGACAGCAATGGGCAGAGTACTTCCCTAGGGAGCTTTGTTACAGAAAACAAAATTAGTAAACTAAATTAGGTGTAGATGAGTGTTTGGAGGTAAGATGGTGGAAGCTTCCCTGACCTTGTCAGTGCCTCAGGGTGCTTGTGTATTCTTGGTAATAGTCACTCGAGTTGTGTCACTGTCCCTGTAAAGTTCACCTCTCTGCCATCGCTTGCTGCCTTCTTGGCCTGCTCCACGATGTGGGTTAATATTGCAAAATTGCAATCAGTCAGGATGGGTCTTTACCACATGGGTAGACCCCTCAACTTGACTTTTGGGGTCCTGCTTTTGTCTGTGGCGGTGCCCCTTTTCTGCAGTATATTTGTTGGTTACTTCAACAAATATTTATTGAGGATGTATTCCAGGTCAGGCACTGACCCCCAAATGGTCCGTCCTTGTCTATGCAGAGTCCCACCACCTAGACTCTCTTCTCCAGAGAGGGTTCTCTGAGCACCCTAGGGGACCAGTGCTTCCGAGTGTTCTGACGCTCTTCCTCCTGGGATGCAGTACAGTCCCTATTCCATCCCCTGTGTCCTGCCGGGCTGCCTCGGTGGCTTGATAGTGTCCTGAGATCCTTGCCATAAACCACACATGCTAGGGGAAAAAACGATACCATTTACGTTTTCTTCCCCATCTGGATAAAACTTTTCTTTGGAATCTACATTTAATTTTCTCTTTTAAAAATAGTTTATTTTTCAAAAGTACCAGATGGACAAATACTTACCTACACTCTCTGTTGTCTTGGCAGATTTCTGTAAGCCAACATACCTTTGAGCTCTGTTGTATAACTATTCATATTTGGGGTTTTTTTTTCATCGTATATTTTTCACCCAGTGGATATCACTCCAGCTGTTGATACTTTCACAGGAAGGGGTTGCCCTCCTCTGCCTGTGTGAACATTGTGGGCTTAGTAGCTGGGCCAAAGGAAATATTTGTAGTAAACGACAATCTCATAAAGAAACGAAGTTACTTCCTTTTATTTCCACTACAGAGTATTCTTCAGCAATTTCACCAGAAGAAAAATAAAACAAGCATAGAAGGCTATTGGGTGTTTTTTTTCATTTGTTTGCTTTTTGTTTTGTTTTGTCTTTTGTGCCTGAGCAACATAAGTTTGGTGAAGAGAAAACTTAAGAAATAAATGTAGTCTTTGTCAATCTGATGACAAAAAGTGTCTTCTCATTGCTTTAACTCTCATTTCCTTGTTTACCATTGAGATGGACTATTTCTGATTCTGCTTGTTGGCCTTTACCTGGCATTTCTGGCATTACTGGCATTTCCCTGTACATGGCTGCTTTTTGTCTCTTCCCTACTTTTCTTTTGAGGCTTGACTTTTCTTATTGATGGGTAAGATTTCTATATACGTTGCATATGGATATATTAATAAGTAACCATTTTCCCTCTTTCACATGTTTTCAGGTGGTTATTTCTGGTCAAATATGTCTGTTCCTTTATATCAGGTTGACCCGTATGCTATTGCGGCTTGTGTCCATCAAAGTTGGAAAAAAAAAATCAGCAATTACATATGGTTCAACCTAAATGGTTTTTTGATTGCTTTTGAGGTCACTTTTAAAGAGTTTGTACTGACCCCCAGATTATATAAAGTTTCACAGGCACTTGTGTGCGCATGCGTGCGTGTGTGAATAAGCACTGTATTTCTCATTCTAGTATTGAAGCAACTCCATTTTCTGGTGTTAAATGATTTGGTACCGATTGATTTTGTTCTGATTATAATATTCTGGTTTTCATGCTCTTCCCTAACTCCTTCTAGAGTTAGCTTCAGGCATCACCTTTTGTGGGAAAGCCTTGGTTTGGTGCTAATGGTCTCCGTTTTGATGGGACCCTTGGGATACTTCTCCCATGAAATATACCTTGTCTCCTGGGATTAATTTTTCCACTTGCGAGCTGTAACCACATTTTGTTTACTTCCGGGTCCTGGGATCTAGGACACAGGTTGCCTCATGATCAACTCCTGGTTTGGGTTCCTTTTATCTGAATTGAACTAATGGAGCAGGAGTTTACCATGGATCAAGGAACAGTGGCTGTTATAGCTTAGTGCTATGCGATGGACATGTGAACAGCTGCCCCAGCTGAGCACCGATGGGAATAGTAGAAACACCAGAACAGAATGTGCTTAGTTGCATTGCATCCCTAGCTGACTCTCTCATTAGATCTTTCACCCTTCTCATTCATTTTCCTTCTTCTGTTATTGAAATAACCTCCTGCCAGGGCACCTGGGTGGCTCAGTCGGTTGAGCGTCCAACTTGGACTCAGGTCATGATCTCACAGTCTGTGAGTTCGAGCCCGGCGTCCAGCTCTGTGCTGACAGCTCAGAGCCTGGAGCCTGCTTCAGTTTCTGTGTCTCCCTCTCTCTCTGACCCTCCCCCATTCATGCTCTGTCTCTCTGTCTCAAAAATAAATAAACATTGAGAAAAATTAAAAATAACCTCCTGCCTTTCATGTCTAGTTTCTGACCTTGCCTCTGCATCCTTTTGATGAAACTCCTCAGTGGAGTACAGTGTTTATTTCATGTGTATGTGTATTACAGTGTGATGAAGTGTTTTAGTATGTGAATATTTTACTCTTCACTTTACCTAAATATAGGCTAGATGCTTGTTGAAAAAACCATGTCATTAAAAGAGACATCTCATGATATTCAGCCTGTAACACAAGCATTTTCTCTAGGGGGGGATGCTCTGCATTTTGCCTGCTTATAGGAACATAGCCTAGACCATTATACCTTATTCTAGACCTTAGCATTCCCTGCCTCTGCTATTCTTTATGATCCACATCTTTTGCAAATCGGTGTTAAAGAAGCGTGACTGGATTTAATAATTTTTAGGTAGTCATAATGATTTTTCCAAAACTTTACAATCAAGCATGTTGTGTTTTACATAAAATATAAATGGTTCATTATAAACTGCTTTTTAAAAAAAACAAAATAAAATAATAAAGACAGATTTTTATTGAGGACTATAGGCTGCATATGAAAAAGCACAGGGAAACATATGTAGTTCAAAAACAATACAGGAGGTGCCTAGGTGACTCGGTTAAGTGTCTAACTTTGAGCTCATAATCTGTCAGTTTGTGCATTCGAGCCCCACATTGGGCTGTGTGCTGAGAGCTCAGAGCCTGGAGCCTGCTTCCAGTTCTGTGTATCCCCCTCTCTATGTCCCTCCCCCACTCGCTCGCTCTGTCTCTGTGTCAAAAATAAGCGTTAAAAAAAATACATATCTGTGTATACTTCACCCAAAACAAGAAATACATTTACTATTTCCATTTTACTGTCTCCCCCCCCCCCCCCCACACACACAGGCCTTCAGATGGTGGGGGGGGGGACATTATCCTTGCTTTTCATAACTTTTTTTAAAAAAACATTTGTAGGAATTTCTAAATACTATGTACTTTAGATTTGTCTGTTTTTGTAATTTCTGTAATGGCAATAAAACCCCACGGTGTGAATTCTTAGGCAATTTGGTTTTTATTCAGTGTTGTATTTTTGAGACTTACTCAGTTTGAATACAACCTTAAGTTCAGTCTTGGCAGTGGTATTATTGTATTATGTGGAATGGGTATATCACGACTTCTTTTCCGTTTTCACTCTTCAGGTATACATAGGGGTTTTCCAGTTTTATTACTCTTACAAGCAGCATACGGGAAATACTCCTACACCTGTTTCTGGGTACTCTCATGTGTAAGAATGTCTCCACTATAAATACATAGTAATGAAATTTCTAAGGCACTTGTTTGATTTTTCTACATGATTTTCCAATAGTCTTATCCATTTCCATACCTCTTTTCAGTGGATGAGAAACCTCGTTGCTTTTATGTTCATGGCAATACTTAGACTACTACTATGACTACTTTTACAGTTGTGCTGACCTTGTGGATGTGACTGTATCTCATTAGGGTTTTAATTTATACTTCCTTGATTACTAAGTTAATATTTTTTTAGTATGTTTTGGGTTATGTGTTTTTTTCCTGTTGTATGTTTCAGTAGCATTGTCTGACTTAGTCTGATTCAGAATTCTTTATATATACTGCATAGTAATCCTTTGTTAGTGTTGTGTCTTATCTAAATTCCTGACTTATGTTTTTATTCCATGATGGCTTTTGAGGACAGAAGTTCTCATTTTTTATGTAGTTGCATTTACCAGTTATACTCCTCATAATTTGCCTATTTTGTGCCTTAAGAAATTACTACCCTCCCAAGATAAAATTGCTGAAATTCCTTCTAAAATGTTGTCTTCCACATTAAAGTGCTTAATTCATCAGGGTTTGATTTATACGTATGACTGAAAGTTTTTTTCCATGTCATAGTCACTTGCCCCAGTACAATTTATTTTAAAATGTTCATCTCTTCACCACCACACCGATCTTCTTTATAACATCAGTCATCTGCTGTGACTGTGCAGGCCTCATGCTATTTCTGGGCGCTCTATTTTATTTAGTTGTTCAATCCCTATTCCAATACCTGGCTATATGAGAACACAACTTTATAATAGTGTAGTACCTGTTGGTCAGGTCCTGTGATAATACCCCTCTTCCTCATTAGATTATTAGCAATTCTGGGAACTTTGAAATCCCCTATATATTTTAGAATCAGTTTGTCAAGTATCATGTATAAAACACACCTGCACAGATGGAATTTTGATTGAAATTTGAGAGGAGTTTGTGATCAAATAACATTTTTGCAATACTAAGTATTCCAATCCATTACTATGTTTCTGTTTAAGTTAGGTAACAATTACAAAATTATTTAAATTGTCTTTCAATAAATTATAATTGTACCAGAGTTTACATAAGATTTTTATACTACTATAAAAGGTGTCGTTTTTTTTAAGTTTTCATTTTCTAAATTTTGTTGGAAGTAGAGAGGAAAGTACAAATGTTTTATGCATGGATTTTATATCTAGTCTTGCTAATTGTGTAAAGAGTCATAATAACGTGTGGATTATTTTTTATAGTCTACAAACATAATCCTATCGTGATGAATAAAGGTAATTTCCTCCCCCAATCCTCAAACCTTTATTTTTTTCCTTGCCTTACCGTATTGGCTAGAAAGTCCCGAAACAATGATGAGTAGAAGCAGGGATACTTGGCACCTTTGTCTTTCTTTGTAAACTCAAAGGAGGTACTGTCAGTATTTCAACATTGAGGATCAGATGGGCTGCCCCTGTCTGCATTAGGTCTTAACATGTAAGTCCCTAAGAATTGAGTCAAATCCCTGAAGACAAAGGAAAGGATGCCAACTTAAGATTGTTTCTGCTGCAAAGTGTATTAGAAATTTTTTACTTGAACTTTGTATCAGAGACAAATAATTCTTATATACCTAAGTTTGTGGACAAAAGTACATGCTCACTATGTAGTGAAAAGATTCAATAAAACAATATTTATGCCAATGCCGGAAACATTTCCTGTGAGCATTTTCTGGCTCTTTACATGGATAATTTTGGTAAAAAGTTTCTGTATTGGAAAGCCAGGTGTGACTGACTAGCAATCTTAGCATTTCCTGGAGCACCATATGGTGGCAGGTGCTCTTAGGGCACCTTAAATGTCCCAATAAGTAAAGGAAAGACCTATTGCTCTTTGACCAGTACCTTACAGGGTGGTACATGTAAGTGATGGGGATGCAGGACGGTAGTACTATCCTGTTGTCTTACTCTAAAGTCTTAAAAAAAAAATCAGTTGCATCCCAAATCAAAATAGAACTCTCAGTGCTGGTCCTTGCACAAAGAAAACTTTCTGTAAAGTAGAAATTTGTCTTTTGAAATCCAGTTGGAGATTTCTGAGGTCAAATTCAAAGTTCCTTTGACAAAGAACCTTCTTTCTGGCATGGCCCTGTCACAGTCAAAGTGGGGCTGAGCCCCTGGATCAGCCTGGGGTGCAGGTGAACCAGTGGACAGGAGGGATGATGAGCTCACAGCTCTAGAGGAGGAGGGAAAGCATGTTATACGGAAACTGTTGGTAGCAGATGAAGAAATGCATGGTTTCTCTCTATGGACATGAGTTATTCTTAAATACTTGCCTCTGACAAGAAGCGGGATAGTCTATATTGTCAGGAACTGGAGTTGACAGACAGGATTATCTCAGGGAGAAGAGTCCTGGCGAACACTGTGTAAGATGTATATGGGATACTGTGAAGGTTGTAACACGAAGCTCATGGTGGGTTAGAGGGCATATTTCTTCATGCCCAGCAGACCTGTGTCTAAGGCATAGTAAGCCAGGCCTTGGACTAAGAACAAACTCGAGAAGATGCTGAAAACTGAAATAATTTTTAGAGTTGCATGATCTCCCCTAAGTTTCAAATCAGTCATGGGCACAGCATGCTTCATTGGCACTTTAGGGAATAGACTAAGAACAAACAATGTAAAGCTCCCAGAATCACACAAAGGCCTTCCTTTGATGTTATGACCTTACTGACATCTTTAATGACCACCCGAAGAGGGGAATTAGAGAGCATGATGATAACTTAGTTTTCACTTACTGATCTCTACTGGCCTGATAGTGCAAACTCTCTGTCCTTGAGGCAAGAGATGAAAGGAAAAAGACAGGAAAACAAGATTGGTGATGAGGGGGCAGGTAGCAGGACCATCTTTTTCTTTCATCAAACATTGTGGTGTTGCTTGTCAATAACACATGTAGTAATTTCGGCTTGGCTCTAGTAATCACTGTTGAAGAGCCATGTAGATGGAACTAGATGTACCTCTGGTGGCGAAGGGTGGGAGGGGGGAGATCATGGAATAAGCCAAAAATTGATGAACTCTTAACTTCAGAACTCTGGTCATATAAAATTGTTAAAGAATTAAACACATTTCAATACAATTTCTCTACTTTCATGCACATTTTTAGATTTTGGCTCCTGCTTTACCTTAATAGAACCCTACATCTGAACGCTTCACATAGAGCATAATGAATAAACAATAGAATATCACATGACAGGATAAAATATATAAAAATGTACAAAGAATTTATTACAGTTTCTATTAAGGAGTCACAGCAGCATTGACCAGGAATATATTTTGCACAGGCATGCGAGCCTGGTCTAGTGGATACATCTGCGTTTAACCTTTTCATTCTAGGTTAGAAACTTGAGTCTGCCTCATCTTTGGAACTCTCAAGTTGGTTAAGTACTTAGGAGATGAGTAAATACATTGAGTGAAAAAATGAGTTAATATTTAAGAGCAGAATTACATAACTTGAATTTCTCTCAGAAAAGTGATTAGTATGTACTGGCTTATTTGGGCTGTGTGAAGTCTATTTACAAATAGACTTAACACTAAAACCCTTCATAGGGCTGTACAATTGTTTTTTTGTTTTTTTTTTTTTATTTTGCAAAAATTTTTACTGAGATTCTAGCTATAGGAAATTGTAATAGCCTTTTAAAAGTGTCAGTTTCTTTCTGTGCCACTTGCCTTTCTTGATCTCTTAATGATGGAAAATGAAGAAGAAAATGAGAAAAAACCCAAACACTGAAATACAAATCAAAACCCCAGTGAGATACCACCTCACACCTGTCAGAATGGCTAACGTTAACAACTCAGGCAACAACAGATGTTGGCAAGAATGTGGAGAAAGAGGATCTTCTTTCCAGTGCTGGTGGGAATGCAAGCTGGTGCAGCCACTCTGGAAAACAGTATGGAGGTTCCTCAATATACCTAAAGGATACAAAAATACAGTTTCCAAGCAGCATACACAACCTGATGTTTATCGCAGTGATATTGACAATAGCCAAAGTATGCAAAGAGCCCAAATGTCCATCGACAGATGAATGGCTAAAGATGTGATACACACACACACACACACACACACACACACACACACACACACACATTCTGGAGTATGACTCAGCAATCAAAAAGAATCTTGCCATTTGCAACAACGTGGATGGAACAAGAGGGTATTATGCTAAGCAAAATTAGAGAAAGACAAATACCATATGACTTCACTCATGTGGAATTGAAGATACAAAACAAATGATGAAAAGGGAAGGGAAGCAAAACAAAAAACAAAAAACCAGGGAGGGGGACAAAACCTAAGAGGCTCTTAAATACAACAAACTGAGGGTGGCTGGAGGGGTTGTGGATGGGAGCATGAGCTAAATGGGTAAGGGGTGTTAAGGAAGACACTTGTTGGGATGAGCACTGGGTGTTAGACATAGGGGATAAATTGCTGGAATCCACTCCTGAAATCATTGCACTAGATGCTAACTAACTTGGATGTAAATTAAAAAATTAAAAATTAAAACAAACCAACACTTCCTTTGCACCCAGGCACTATGTGAAGGACTCACTCTCATTTCAGTTTGCTACTTGCAGGATTTGTCTCCAAGATTCCTTTGAAGCACAGCTCTCCCTCCCGAGTTTGGAGTTAAGAGGGATTTCCTCTGTTACCCCAAGTTACGTTTTAGGCTTTCCATCTGGCAAACAAGTCTGGAATAAGTGGTACAGATCTGCTCTCCTCAAGAGGAAGGAGAGGAGCCACTAGATTCCCCCCCTCCAGGGAGGGAGAATAATAGTTCTTGATCCTTTTTATCCTCCACCACAGTGCCACGCATGCCTTTCCTTGATGTCTTTTGATTGGAAAGTCATTCCTATAGAAACATGTGGCGAGGATACTAGGACACGAAGATGTGAGGAGGTACAATGTTGCTCCCTCCTTGAGAGCTGGGATTAAACACTTGCTGCAGCTGTGCCTTTGTACAAATGGCAGGACCTCAGCCAGAGGGGCTGAAAGGGCTTTGTGAAATGAAGCCAAGAACAGATCTAGTTTTCCCCACTGAATTTTTAGAAGAAACCGCATGAAAATACATGCAGGGTGTGTAGATACGTATGTTGGCTGCATATAGATCTCTTATCCATATTTTCAGTGATGGAATTATGTATAGGCTATACCTACCATCTGCTTGTGAAGTCTTAAACCATGTACCTCTGTAGAAGTTTTAAAAATATGTTCAACTTAGCAGAAGCAGTGGTTGGAATACAGCAATATTTTTTTCCTTGGCTCTTAAAACTGCTTAAGACAATTCAGATGTGTATCTTTTTAGGTAGTCTGAAGGATTATATATATTATCCTTACTTGTCCGTCTCATTATGATACTTTTTTTTTCCCCCTAGTAATCATTACTTCTACCTTACTCAGATCTTAGAGTAGTTTTCCCAGTTCTTGCTAAAAACAAAAACTTCTCTACATTTTGTTCATGTCTACTATATTTTCATATTCTCTACCCTAGAATATTGGATATTCCTTTAAAAATAGTGGTTATTATTCAGAAAGAAAAACAAAAAAAAACCTTTTTTTTTTCTGCAGTTGAGGACATGAGATTTTGCCCGAGGGATAGCTAAGATCCCTGGTTCATCATCTTGGTTGGGTACAAATACTTCCTTACTCTTATACGAATCTGAGGCCGGTGACCACCACCCAGGATGAGAGAGGGATGCAATTAGCCAACCTCCTATATGCTATGGAGAACAAGTGAAATCAAATTTCCAGAGTATCAAGTTATTTTTTCCACCAGGTATTTATTAAGCATCTACTCTAGATGACCCATTCTGGGACTAATCTTTGATGCATTGGGCGGACAAAGTTTCTGCTTTAGAGAAGCTTAGTTCCAGTGGAGTAAAAAAGTGATAAACAACCACCAAAGAACAAGATGATAAGGTATGCCTCAGTACGAGAACAAAGACAAAATGGAGTAATTACATAACATGCGACAGGCCTAGGGTTTTCTTAGGTTGGGTGTCAGGGGAGACCAGTATGAGAATGTGTAAGAGTTTATGCTTTGTAACAAATTACCCCAAACCTAACCGCTTAAAAAATTTTTACTCTATTAGGTGATTTTTGTCAGACAGGAATTCAGTAATGACGTAGTTGAGTAGTTTTATCTCAGAGTCTCATAGGAGATTGCAGTCATCTGAAAGCTTGACCAGGGCTGGAGAATCTGCTGCCGTGACTGTTGAAAGGACATTTCAGTTTGCTTCCAAGTGGATCTTTACATAATGATTGTACAAGTCTCCTCATGACGTGTTGACTGGTGTCCCCAAACCCAATGATCCAAGATAGTAATGTGAGAGCAGCAATAGGTTTTCTTCACCTTCAAAATCACGTTGTATCCCTTCCATTCTATTCTATTGGTCACACATATTAATGCTGCTGCAGCATGGGAGGATATGAATTCTAGAAAGTGAAGATCTTTAGTGGGCTTCTTGGATGCTGGCTACCACAGGAAGGGATAGTTGAACTGAGGCCAGAATAATGTGTAGCCATCTATTCGGTGAATACTTAGAGGTGTAGGGCACTTTAACTGAAGGGAACAGCAGATTCTAGGACACTGAGGCAGGGAAACCCTTAAGTTTTCAAACAATAGACTTAAGACTAGCCTGAACAAGGAGAATTGTATGGGATAAGTCCAAAAAGCAAGGGCAGATGACACAGGATCTTATGGGGGCGTTGGACTATATTTTGAGTGTGGGGAGAATGCTGAATCTTTTAAACAAAGGAGTAACAAAAACTGCATGACTACATGGGGAACAAAAGTATAATTTTAACAACTGAATTGGAATTGAAAACTTAAAATGATAGAATGAATTAGACTTAGGAAGCTTGACTTTTACCCTTGATGGTCATATTGTGCAAACTCCTATAAAGACGAGATGTATAAATATTTATTCTCCTCTGTTGAGTAATTGAACAAGAGTGATCCAGGGATTTAAACATAGTGTCAACTTCTCTATAGCAGCTTTGACCTCCTGTTTTGTCAGCATAAAAGAGGCTGTACTTTGGATCCTGACCATATATAGGAACCAAAATCCGCAGGGAATTTCAGGCAATAATACACCTAGGAGGTATTTTATAAATGTTTCAAGGACTCTGTTCCTTTTCTGCTCAAGCAGTTGACGTTCTCCTTGTTACTTGCTATAGAGTGTCATTCACTCCAATATTTCCAGTTTCTTTTCATGCTGTTAAAAGGCAGATTTTAACTCCTTTTTAGAGAATTCACTTCAGACATGAAAGAAGAGCTTTTCTTTTGACCCATGTTTCAACCCTCCAGCTCACTGGCCAGTGCTGAGTCTTGCCCTTTGTAAGGTGGTTCCAACCTCAAGAGGAAATGCAGCCTTTTACTTAAAATGAGATTATTCTGCTCTGTTGGTCTGTGTAGGTGCTCAGATTCTGGCCATGGTTTGCTGACTTGGAGGAGGAATGTATTCAGTCTTACTCTTAAATACCTGCCATACTTGTATCCTGCCCCTTGAAATATTTCAACGATAAGAAATGTAGCACATAGAATTGTTCATAGTCTCTGGCCTAATCATGTATACAAAATTAACCTTTGCTCCAGGTCTAAGGGTTTTGACGTGGCATTTTCTCTTATGTTTGTTTTGACACGAGAACAGGAATACCGGTGCTTTCTAGGATCTTGCATATAACCTGCTGACTCTTCAAAGATGTATCTACTAAGCTTTTTACATCTTTATAATTCAAAGTATTTTTAATAGGGGTGTACCTTCATTATACAATTCAAAAACATATTGGTTGACCCTCTACCTGTGCCCTCACCCTGCACATTAAGGTGGTATCCACCGGAAAGTATGACATGTACTTTCCTATCTTCATTCCTTTACACATAGGGTTTGCTCTGCCTGATGAAATGTCCTTCAATCATATATATTTTTAAATATTTTTTTTAAGATCATGCAGATCTTCCTTCCTCTGAGAAGCCTTCTCTGTTCCCCAGAGACCAGTATAATTGCTATTCCCACCACAAACCTACACTAGGACATGGAGGTCCCCATTGAGAACATTTAGTTGTAAGTACCATAACTGTATAATGACACAACCTGGTTCATAGTCTCTGTTGTATCAGAGACCTAATAAATGTTAACCAATCAGCTCAAATCCATTTTAAATAATCGATGTAAGGTACTGCAATGTTTCCCAGCGAAGTTGCCTCCTTGTCATGTAGTCACCAGAACTTGTAACAACACCTTCAAGTTGATTGATTTCAAGGGATTTTGACTACACTGAAAAAGAAAATAATCTGTCTCGTCCATACACCTGGGAAGCTATGGATACAACAGTCAAGAATAGCTGAGGCTTGATTTACTTATGTGATGAGTGTTCTCATTTATCACCCGCTGGGAATAACAGCTAAAATCACACAAGTCTGTCTTCTGTCCTGTCCATTTAGATAGCGTGGCAGCAAATAAGTGCCTATTTGGATCTCTGGGCATTCTAAGAAGCAAATATAATAATATGACCGAGAGAGTGAGCCTTGGCATGGGAAGTGAGGTATGGGCCGTGGAGTTTGAGGTCCTTGGAGCAGGGAAGGCAGAGATGATCAATAGGCAGAGTAAAGAGCCTCCTCAGGACTTCAGAATCTGTCTTTGAACTACAGGAGTAACTGGAAGGACTGATGTGCAGAGTCCTTGGGAAAATTGTCATCCATTTATTTGTCCTTGCATTCCTTTTATTCTTTCCCCAACCATCTATTGGTACTGAGCACTCCCTGTGGGCAGCCACTGTGCTGGGTGTTGGAGTACAGTGATGAATGAAACAGAAACAGATCTTTCCTTCCTGGTGCTTCCAATCTAGAAAGGAAGACAAATATGATTACATGAATAATTTGTTTGCTGTATTTTTGATAAGTGCCATAAAGTAATATTCTAGGATATAAGAGCTTATCATGGTGGGTGAGAATGCGGGGGTTCTTAGGAAACTTTTCTGAGGAAGTGATAGTTAAATTGAATGTGAAGAAACTTCGGTAGTCAAGCAAAGATGATGGGACCTGGGAAGGAGGCCAGGAGGCTGGATGGGTGGGATGGATGATGAAGGGGGTCAAGTACTCCAGGTTGGTAAAATAGGTCCTGGGGCACTCCATGATTTTGCCATTAATGACTAACAGGGTTAGCATTCTTCATCTCTTTCTCTTTCTCCCTTTCTCTCTGTTTCTCTCCCTCTTATTCTTTTAAACTTGATTCACGTGGAATTAAAATTAACTTTTCTTCATTTAGCAGGACTTCTTTTTGGGGGAGGAGAAAGAATATGGCATTCAAAGGATTAATATTTTAGGGCGCCCGGGTGGCTCAGTCGGTTGAGTGGCCGACTTCAGCTCAGGTCATGAGCTCACGGCTTGTGGGTTCAAGTCCCGCCTCAGGCTCTGTGCTGACAGCTCAGAGCCTGGAGCCTGCTTCAGATTCTGTGTCTCCCTCTCTCTGACCCTCCCCCGTTCATGCTCTGTCTCTCTCTGTCTCAAAAAAAAAATAAATAAATAAACGTTAAAAAATATTTTAAATAAAGAAAAAAGGATTAATATTTTGTTTTCTAAAGAAAACCTAGAACACATTAAAATTTTACTTAGGCTTCTGTGCTCATTTTGCCACTTAAGGTGAAGTTAGGGGGAGAAAGAGAAAAGGAATTAGAGGATTCCCGGAAGGGAATTAATGGAAAGGGACCAAGACACAAAAAGAGAAAAGAAGAAAGTGTAAATAGTGTAATGGACTGTATGTACCTACTATTAAAAGGAAATGGTTGTGTCCCCCTTTTTTTTTATTAAAAAAACTTATTTGGAAATAATTTTAGACTTACAGAAAATTTGACAGAATAGATCGGAGAGCTCCTGTATACCCAGATTTCACCAATATTGACATCTTAAAGAGCTATAGCACAATGATGAAAACTGAGATTAATAGTGATACAATATTAATTTAATTTTGGAGTTTATTAGTATTTCACCAGTTTTTCCACTGATGTCCTAATTTTTTTTAAACAGCATTTCTTTTAATGCAGGTTATTTCTACCAAGAAGTAGTTTTTCTGTTTTATATTTTCAGTGATTTTATTTTTTCCTTATTCTGTTTTTTTTTGCATTTTTGTGTCATTTATTTTTTAAATTTACATCCAAGGTAGTTAGCATATAATGCAATGATTTTGTCCTTGCTGGGACATAAAGTTTCAGACTGCTATATTTCATCATTCCCTGATGATATAAAAATTACCAGGTTAGTCCATATTCATAACCGTTAGTTTTATTTTGACACTTCTTTTGGGCATCCTTAAAAAAATTATTCTCCAGGTTTCGATGCTCAGAATCCTATGAACCTAAGTCCTGGTAAAATGAAGACAACTCATCCAGCTTCAGTTCACTAGGACTCTGCATTGGAATCCACAGGGGTGAACTAGAATGTGAAAAAAGCCAGGAACTAGCAGCAATGTCCTAGCTTTCTGATGTGGACTGCAGTGGAGCTTTCAGGTTTGAGAGGTCCTGATGGGTGTCAGCTACTCATGGCATTGGAACTGGAGATAAATACCAATCCCTTACAATACCAATCCCTTACTCTAGCCAGAGGGGGAGCCATGGCAATTCAGTTAACATTCAGTGGAAAGACAGGCTCTGTATCCTCAAAGGGAAATCAGGGTATGACATCAGTTGATAATAACCATGACAGTTGGGGATTTCAGTTGAGTGCATTACTTGAATTTAGGATGTGAGAGAGAACAGTCATGGGTTAAATGAGGTGACTGTATGAGGGAAGAACTATACAGCAGGAAATAGTCAAATAACCCAGCCAACTGTTGGACATTGGTGTATTCACATTTTCCTTTCTAAAGACGTTAATGTTAATATCAAGAGAGATTATCCATCATTCTTGAGACTTGTAATAGACTTAGGAAGAGTCTTAGGCTACTCAGTGTCTCAGGAGTGAAAGCAATGAAAAGAGACTTGAGCATCAGTTGAAAACCAATGTTTGAAAACAAATGATGGGGGTAGAGAAACATTGGGAAATTTAGTGAAACTGGACTCAAGGAAGTCTTGAACTTTGCCTCATTTGATGTGTATACTCAGCTGACACAATAAAGGAATAGCTCTTTGGCATGCATATTTGCTTACATATCCTAAAATGTCACCTTGTCAAAGATTTGGAAAAATCAGTCTTAGTAATTTACAGTTCCATCTTTGGTCCAAATCTCTTCTAAAGGGTGTGAGAGAAAACAAACTTAATAAACTACATGAGCAATTTAAATTACTGTCAAAAAAGATAACCCAGGTGGTCTCTGTGACTACTCTAGGACATCTCATGATGCTCAAAGAAAATTTAGGGCACCTGCATGGCTCAGTCAGTTGAGCATCCGACTCTGTTTCAGCTCAGGTCATGGTCCCAGGGTCGTGGAATTAAGCCCAACATCAGGCTCCATGCTGAGTGTCGAGCCTATTTAAGGTCCTCTCTCTGCACCTCTCCATGGCTTGTGGGTGCGTGCGCACGCTCTCTCTCTCTCTCAAATTAAACAAAATTTAAACCCACAAAGTGATAACTTGATTATTTAAAAAATGTGTAACATGGGGTGTCTGGGTGGCTTGGTTGGGTGTCCAACTTCGGCTCAGGTCATAATCTCGCGGTCTGTGACTTCGAGCCCTACGTTAGGCTCTGTGCTGACAGCTCGGAGCCTGCTTCAGATTAGGTCTCTGGCTCTTTCTGCCCCTCCCCACTCACTGTATCTCTTTCAAAAATAAAACCCTACACAATTTTTAAAAAAAGGGTAGTATATTTATAAAAGAGTGCATATATTAACTTTTATGTATTTTGTGTTACAAAAGCTCCAATTCATCTTTTCCCTTAATCCATTTTACAATATTAAAGATCCCACACTTGGATTTAAGAGATTGGAGTGGGTGTTTTGTACTCATAAAAATACTTGTCTCTGCCACCATCCAAATTAAGTGTATTTCTTTAAGACACCTTGTGGTAAGATGTAAACATTTTTTTCTCTTGCATTAATGAAAAATGATAAACCCACAGGCAAACAACATGCTTCTAAGGCTTTTTAAAAATGTGGCATTAAGTACATACTCAAAATATCCTTATTCTGGAAATACTGTTCTTGGGGACATAGAGGATGGAAGATGGAATAGTTTTAAAATGTGAGGAAAAAGGCAGAAATGAAGCTTACAGAAACCCAGAGAGGTATTAGAGGTTCCTGTGCAGATCTGAGAGTTATGCTTTGCTGGGCTCTTAATCAGGTTCTGTTGACAGGAAATCTTGAGTAAGTCAACCCAAATTTGCTAGACTTGATTTCCTCATCTGTAAGATGGGTAGCAGTGGTTCCCACCTTAGAGAGGTTTTGTCAGGATCAAAAGTAAATGGGTGTAAAGCTCACAGACCCTGCAGGTGGTGAAGGCTCATCTGTTATTTTCTTCTGATGCTACTCCTTTGCTGATTTGGGGACTCTCCTTTGGGTCATTTAATGTGATTACTGAAACAGCATCCACTTTTGTTTCCTGGGTATATGAGACAGTAGAGAAGATAAGGTAGCTACGTTCCATTATTGTCAACTCTCTCCAGCTTCTAGAGGGAGAATGCCATTCCACAGTGGACTTTTCTTCCTCAGCTCATGACCCTTTTGTCACTTTGCCTTCCTTTCCCTTGCACTTCAGAATCTTAATTGGGTTAACCGTGATGGCATTAATTGAGGGCTTAGACCAAGGGATAGGGATTAGTTCAAATCAGAATAGGGGAGAAGGTTGTCTATTTGAGACCTCGGGTGGTTATTTCCTCAGCTGATTCTGTGGCCCTTCTCTATATTCATAGACACCTTACTGCTGGACTCACTGGGATTATCCCAAAATCAACAGATAGCCTTGCTTGTGTCCTGTATGGAGAACAATCTAAGGGTTATAGAGAGAAGGTAAATAAGCCAAGGTAAATTAGCACAAGGAATGTGTCATTGTACACATATCCTGTGTTAACTGACCATTCCATGGAGATCTGTGATGAACTCCATGAACTATGGGTGGAAGAACTGAAAAATGAAGATACTGTTAGAGTCGCAGAAGACTTCATTGCCTTTCCTTTCTCATGGTCTTGGAAGTAAACTTGAAACAAAAGAGTCGTTTGCCTGCCCTGTGAGTCACCTGCTTGTTATAAAAACAAACAAACAAACAAAAAACAACAAAAAAAAAACCTTTAAAAAAACTTAATTCTGTAGAATAACCGAAGAGAGTGGAAAAAAACCCCATGTACACATTTGGTCGCTAGAACATTTAAAAAATACCTAGTTGTGAGCAAACTAAATGCATATCAATGAGAGGAGATTAAGTTACAATGTCAACTAAGTGAAAGAAGATGGAGCCATTACAAATGATAGCTGTGAAAAAACTTAAATGTTAAGTAAAATCAGTACCATAAGTTTTATAAGAGAAAAAATGAATCAGTTACTGTAAATGGTGGGATTATTGTGATTTTATTTTTTTTCCGATTTTCCTTAAAGCCATTGACATAAATGTACTGTTAAAATTGAGGAAGTCAGGTATTCAACTATAATGATTATCATTAAGAAACTAAGGTTATGAATCCATCATAATTACCTCCAATAGTATGTAGTCTATAAGTTTTTTTTTTTTGTGTGTGTGTTTTAAATGTTATTTCTTTTTTTTTAAATTTACATCCAAATTAGTTAGCATATAGTGAAACAATGATTTCAGAAGTAGATTCTTTAATACCCCTTACCCATTTAGCCCATCCCCCCTCCCACACCTCCTCCAGTAACCCTCAGTTTGTTCTCCATATTAGTCTCTTCTGTTTTGTCCCCCTCCCTGTTTTTATTTTATTTTTGTTTCCCTTCCCTTATGTTCATCTGTTTTGTCTCTTAAAGTCCTCTTATGAGTGAAGTCATATGATTTTTGTCTTTCTCTGACTAATTTCACTTAGCATAATAACCTCCAGTTCCATCCATGTAGTTGCAAATGGCAAGATTTCATTGTTTTTGATTGCCGAGTAATACTCCATTGTGTATACACACACACACACACACACACCACATTTTCTTTATCCATCCATCGAGGGACATTTGGGCTCTTTGCGTACTTTGGCTATTGTTGATAGTGCTGCTATAAACATGGGGGTGCATGTGTCCCTTCGAAACAGCACACCTGTATCCCTTGGATAAATGCCTAGTAGTGCAATTGCTGGATTGTAGGGTAGTTCTATTTTTAGGTTTTTGAGGAACCTCCATACTGTTTTCGAGTGTCTGCACCAGCTTGCATTCCCACCAGCAGTGCAAAAGAGATCGTCTTTCTCTGCATCCTCGCCAACATCTGTTGTTGCCTGAGTTGTTAATGTTAGCCATTCTGACAGGTATGATGTGGTATCTCACATATCTCACAGGTGTGAGGTGTGGTTTTGATTTGTATTTCCCTGATGATGAGTGATGTTGAGCATTTTTTCATGTGTCAGATGGCCATCTGGATGTCTTCCTTGGAGAAGTGTCTATTCATGTCTTTTGCCCATTTCCTCACTGGATTATTTGTTTTTTGGGTGTTGAGTTTGATAAATTCTTTATAGATTTTGGATACTAACCCTTTATCTGATATGTCATTTGTAAATACCTTCTCCCATTCTGTCGGTTGCCTTTTAGTTTTGCTAATTGTTTCCTTCACTGTGCAGAGGCTTTTTATTTTGATGAGGTCCCAGAAGTTCATTTTTGGTTTGGTTTCCCTTGCCTCCAGAGACCTGTTGAATAAGAAGTTGCTGCAGCCAAGATCAAAGAGGTTTTTGCCTGCTTTCTGCTTGAGGATTTTGATGGCTTCCTGTCTTATTTACATTGAGGTCTTTAATCCATTTTGAGTTTATTTTTTTGTATGGTGTAAGAAAAGTGGTCCAGGTTCATTCATCTGCATGTTGCTGTCCAGTTTTCCCAGCACCACTTGCTGAAGAGACTGTATTCCATTGGATATTCTTTCCTGCTTTGTCAAAGACTAGTTGCCCATACATTTGTGGGTCCATTTCTGGGTTCTCTATTCTGTTCTATTAATCCGAGTGTCTGTTCTTGTGCCAGTACCATACTGCCTTGATGATTACAGCTTTTTAGTATAGCTTGAAGTCTGGGATTGTGATGCCTCCTGCTTTGGTTTTCTTTTTCAAGATTGCTTTGGTTATTTGGAGTATTTTCTGGTTCCATACAAATTTTAGGATTATTTATTCTGGCTTTGTGAAGAATGCTGGTGTTACTTTGATAGGGATTGCATTGAATATATAGATTGCTTTAGGTATTATGGACATTTTAACAATATTTGTTCTTCTTATCCAGGAGCATGGGATCTTTCTCCATTTCTTTGTGTCTTTTTTTCAATTTCTTTCATAAGCTTTTTATAGTTTTCAGTGTATAGATTTTTCACCTCTTTGGTTAGATGTATTCCTAGGTATTTTATGGTTTTTTGTGCAACTGTAAATGGGACCGATTCCTTGATTTCTCTTTCTGTCACTTCATTATTGGTGTATAGGAATGCAACCAATTTCTGTGCATTGATTTTATATCCTTCAACTTTGCTTGAATTCATGGATCAGTTCCAGCAGTTTTTTGGTGGAATCTTTGGGGTTTTCCATATAGAGTATCATGTTATCTGTGAAGAGTGAAAGTTTGACCTCCTCCTGGCCGATTTGGATGCCTTTTATTTCTTTGTGTTGTCTGATTGCAGAGGCTGAGAGTGGACATCCCTGTCTTGTTCCTGACATTAGGGGGAAAGCTCTCAATTTTTCCCCATTGAGGATGATATTAGCGTTGGGTCTTTCATACATGGCTTTTATGATCTTGAGGTATGATCTTTAAGTCTCTGTTTTCTTGGTGGTTTTTATCAAGAAAGGATGCTGTATTTTGTCAAAGGCTTTCTCTGTATCTATTGAGAGGATCATGTGTTTCTTGTCCTTTCTTTTATTGATGTGATGAATCACAACAATTGTTTTGTAGATATTGAACTAGCCCTACATCCCAGGTATAAATCCCGCTTGGTTATGGTGAATAATTTTTTTAACGTATTGTTGGATCCAGTTGGCTAATATCTTGTTGAGGATTTTTGCATCCATGTTCATCAGGGAAATTGGTTTGTAGTTCTCCTTTTTAGTGTGGTCTCTGTCTGGTTTTGGAATCAAGGTAATGCTGGCTTCGTAGAGTTTGGAAGTTTTCCTTCCATTTCTGTCTTTTTTTGGAACAGCTTCAAGAGAATAGGTGTTAACTCTTGCTTAAACATTTGGTAGAATTCCCCTGGAAAGCCATCTGGCCCTGGACTCTTGTTTTTTGGCAGACTTTTGATTACTAATTCAGTTTCCTTACTGGTTATGGGTTTGTTCAATTTTCTATTTCTTCCTGTTTCTGTTTTGGTAGTGTATATGTTTTTAGGAATTTGTCCATTTCTCCCAGATTACCCATTTTATTGGCATATAGTTGTTCATAATAGTCTCTTATTGTTTTTATTTTTCTGTTGTGTTGGTTGTGATCTCTTTCATTCTTGATTTTATTTGGGTCCTTTCCTTTTTCTTTTTGACCAAACTGGCTAGTGGTTTACCAATTTTGTTAATTGTTTCAAAGAACCCACTTCTGGTTTCATTGATCTGTTCTACTGTTTTTTTGGTTTCAATAGCATTAATTTTTGCTCTAATCTTTATTAGATCCTGGCTTATGCTGGTTATGGGTTTTATTTGCTGTTCTTTTTCCAGTTCCTTAAGGTGTAAGGTTAGGTTGTGTATCTGAGAGCTTTCTTCTTTCTTTAGGAAGGCCTGGATTGCTATATACTTGCCTCTTAGGATCACCTTTGCTGCATCCGAGAGGTTTTGGGTTGTGGTATTAACATTTTCATTGACTTCCATATACTTTTTAATTTCCTCTTTAACTGCTTGGCTAGCCCATTCATTCTTTAGTAGGATGTTCTTCAGTCTCCAAGTATGTGTTACTTTTCCAATTTTTTTCTTGTGGTTGATTCTGAGTTTCATAGCGTTGTGGTCTGAAAATATGCATGGTATGATCTCGACCTTTTTGTACTTAGGGCTGATTTGTGTCGCAGTATATGGTCTGTTCTGGAGAACGTTCCATGTGCACTGGAGAAGAACGTATATTCTGCTGCTTTAGGATGAAATGTTCTGAATATATCTGTTAAGTCCATCTGGTCCAGTGTGTCTTTCAAAGCCATTGTTTCCCTGTTGATTTTTTGATTAGATGATCTGTCCATTGCTGTGAGTGGGGTGTTGAAGTCTCCTACTATTGTGGTACTATCAATGAGTTTCTTTATGTTTGTGATTAATTGATTTATATATTTGGGTGCTCACACATTTGGTGCATAAATGTTTATAATTGTTAGGTCTTCTTGGTGGATAGACCCCTTGATTATGATATGATGCCCTTCTGCATCTCTTGATACAGTCTTTATTTTCAAGTCTGGATTGTGTAAGTATGGCTACTCTGGCTTTCTTTTGTTGACCATGAGCATGATAGGTGGTTCTCCATCCCCTTATTTTCAATCTGAAGGTGTCTTTAGGTCTAAAGCGGGTCTCTTGTAAACAGCATATAGGTGGATCTTGTTTTCTTATCCATTCTGTTACCCTATGTCTTTTGATTGGAGCATTGAGTCCATTGACATTTAGAGTGAGTACTGAAAGATAGGAATTTATTGCCATTATGATGCTTGTAGAGTTGGAGTTTCTGGTTGTGTTCTCTGGTCCTTTCTAATCTTTGTTGCTTTTGGTATTTATTTTTATAAGTATCTTTTCATCTTTTCTCCCCTCAGAAAGTCCCCCTTAAAATTTCTTGCAGGGCTGGTTGAGTGGTCACAAACACCTGTAATTTGTTTGTCTGGGAAACTTTTTATCTCTACTTTGATTTTGAATGACAGCCTTGCTGGACAAAGGATTTTTGGCTGCATATTTCTTTCTGATTCAGCACACTGAATATATCCCACCACTCCTTTCTAGCCTGCCAACTTTCTGTGCAGAGGTCTGCTGCAAACCTGATCTATGTTCCCTTGTAGGTTAGGGACTTTTTCCCTTGCTGCTTTCATGATTCTCTCCTTGTCTGAGTATTTTGTGAATTTGACTATGATATGCCTTGTTGATGGTTGGTTTTTGTTGAAACTAATGGGAGTCCTCTGTGCTTCATGGATTTTGATGTCTGTGTCTTTCCCCAGGTTAGGAAAGTTTTCCACTATGATTTGCTCACATAACCCTTCTACCCCTATTTCTCTCTCTTCCTTTCCTGGGACCCCTATGATTCTGATGCTGTTCCTTTTTAATGAGTCACTGATTTCTCTAATTCTTAAATCGTGCTCTTTTGCCTTAATCTCCCTCTTTTTTTTGTTTCATTATTCTCTATAAGTTTGTCTTCTATATCGCTAATTCTCTGTCCTGCCTAGTCCATCCTTGCCACTGCTGCATCCATCCGTGATTGCAGCTCAGTTACAGCATTTTTAATTCTGGCTATTTTTTACTTCTTTTATCTCTGCAGAAAGGGATTCTACTCTATTTTCGACTCCAGCTAGTATTCTTACTATCATGATTCTAAAATCTGGTTCAGACATCTTGCTTGTATCTGTGTTGGTTAAATCCCTGGCTGTCATTTCTTTGTGCTCTTTCTTTAGGGGTGAATTCCTTCATTTTGTCATTTTGAAGGGAGAAAATGAATTAATGAGGTAGAAAAATTGAAATAAAAAAATTAAAATTAAAATAGTAAAATTAAAAATTAAATACACACACACAAATCGAATAGATGATGCTAGATCATAGGTGTGTTTTGGTCTGGGTGTTGAAAGTGGTTTGACAGTAAGAGGATAAAAAAGGCAGGGGGAGAAAAAAATCGTTTGAGAATTTGAAAAAATGAATACCCTGAAGTAGACTAAAATGAGATGATGGGGGTATTTCAGAATTTGAAAAAAATATACACAAAAGTAAAGAATGTAGTAGAAATAATTAAAAATGGTTTTAGTAAAAATTAAATACATGAATTTTTTTTCTGTATTTAAGAAAAAAGAAAGAGAAAAAAGAGAAAAAAAACCGTTTGAAAATTTGAAAAAGTGAATACACTGTAGTAGACTAAAAGAAAATGATGGAAGTAAAATAGAATTTGAAAAAAAATTATACAAAAGCAAAAAATAGAGTAACAAAAATTAAAAATATTTTTAATAGAAATTGAAAGTAAAAGAGGTTTTTCTTCATTCAAGAAAAAGAAATGAAAAAGAAAAAAAAAGAAATTGTTTGAAATTTGAAAAGGTGAATACACTGAAGCAGACTAAAGTAAAATGATGGAAGTAAAATAGAATTTGAAAAAATTCACACAAAAGTAAAAAATATAGTAATAAAAATTAACAAATGTTTTTAATAAAAATTGAAAAAAATGAATTTTTTCTTTCTGTATTCAAGAAAAAGAATTGTAAAAGAGAAAAAAAAGAAAATTGAATAGATGAACCTGCTAACAGATTGAAGTAGGACTGCAATTGTTTCGTTTGCCCCTAGAAGTCAGTGTAGCTCTTTATAGTCCATAAACTAATCCAGCGGTGAGACTTGTGTTCTTCAAGCGTCAAGTTGGCCCAGTTGGGTGGGGCTCAGTGTAACAGCTCTGCACTCCACTAGATGGTGCTGCTACCCTACTGGGGCGGATTGTTGCAGGGCTTGTAGGTGTATATGTGCATGTGCAGGATCGGTGAAAATGGCGCCACCCAGCTAGCCAATCTCTTTTCCCAGATCAGCAATTGCACACCCGTCCTCTGTCTTCAGGTCTTGTCTGCTCCCTGTTTTTTCACTCTCCGTGACCAGGCCCCAGGCAGTACCTCTCTCCTGAGTTTTGTCTCAGATGTGGCTGTTTTCCCTGGCTCCTTACTTCCAAAGGACTGTGGCTTTGACCCATTCTGCTCCTCTGTGGGAGGGTCTCACCAAGTAATGGCCAAATATCGGCTGCACCCAGGAACGCCTGCTGGACCCTGCTGCTGCCGGAGCCCCGAGACTGCGGCCAGGTGCCAGCCTGCTCCAGAAAAAGTTCGCGAGACAGTGTAGCAGCAGCATTTCAGGGATTATGGAAAATCACAACAGACATCTGGCACCAGGATTCACCCTTAATGACCTTGCCCCCACACCAGCGAATGTGGCTGCCTTCTGGGGTCTGCTAGGACCAGCTGGCTTCAACAGTCTCTACCAAATGTCCTTCCAGCAGTGGAACCACTTTTCCCCCCGTGTGGCCTGAGAACCTCCCAGACCCCACTCTGTTCCTGGGGATTCACCTTTCCTACCAGAGCACTGCCAGGTATTGAGCTGTGGAGTTGCAGCCTTTGCGCTCCCCTTGTTTAGTCTTAGTGGAATTTAAACCCTCTCCTTTCTCTTTTCTCCCTTTTTAGTTTAGTCCCTGTGGCTGTTTCTAATTTTCCACTTTGTCCCCAGCTGCTTTTGGAGAGGGGGTGCTTTTCCTGTATGCCCCTCCCAACCCCCCCCCCCCCCCCCCCCCGTCTCTGTCCTCTCTCTACCTGCAAAAGTAGTTCCCTACCTTTAGTGGCTTCTCGCTCCCCAAATTCACCTGTCTGTGCTGCGTACCTGCTGAATTCTGTGGTTCAGGTTGTGCAGATTGTTGTGTTAATCCTCCAATCAGTTTTCTAGGTGTGTAGGATGGTTTAGTGTTGGTCTGGCTGTATTTCATGGAGGTGAGACCCATAAAAAACTTCCATGCTGTTCTACCATCTTGGCTCCTCCCCCCTGGAAGTTGTAAGAGGACAAGTTTCAGGGTACTGGAACCAGGTAAAAGTTATCCATCCCTTTGGAGCTCAGATTGCTTGTATGTAAAATACTCTGTTTATGTTAAAAAGATTAAATATGATGAATGTTGTAAAGTAATTACCTGGTGTTCAGCAATCACACAGGAAGATCTTTATTTAATGTGTTGGTATATTTTGAAGGAATGACCTCTGAACAATAAAAACATTGCCTCTGGGGATGGAAATTAAAAAGAAAATCTTACAAGGTGAATACCAGCTTATCTAAGTCATTTATTTTAGAATAGGAAAGTAAGAGCTAAGAGGAAACTACTCTCAATATACAAAATCCAGATGATGGAAAGATTGTGCTGCTTATAATAAACACAAGCCATGGGGACATCAGGGGCATAAGCTTTGAAAGGTCACTTCTGGGCGAGTGCAAATAAGGTACGGCCTGAGGGTCAAGAGCTCAGACTCTGGAGCCAACCTATCTCTATCTGATTACCAGCTTTGGTGCATGAACTTGGGCACCCTACTTAAATTCAATTTCCCCACCTATAAAGTGGGGTTAATAACAGCACCCACTTCACATTTAATGATACATTAATGGTTGCCACGTAATATACCTAAAAAATGTGACTGTAAAAACTTATGCCGTATAAGGTTTTTGTTTCTGTAACTTGTGTCATTCATCCACTTTTGACTGAAAGAACAATATCACTTAACAGTGTTAATAAAATCATTTTTGGAAATGTAGGTCCTGATGCTTTTAAGAGATGAAAACTTCAGATGTATGTTCTTGAGGTATGAATATTTAGGAAATGAGTGCAAGCAAATTCTCCTACAGAGCAATTAACATACAATGACCAGATAACCCTTCCCCCAATTTTATGTAGTTTATTACAACAGTTGCTTTGTTCTCAGGAAGTGGTCAAACTTCTGAATGAAAAATAAGATTATTTATTCAGCTACCAGGATATCAGCTATAATGGTGGAGTCTGAGCTATCAAAAGACATTATCAAAAGAGCCACCAGCCCTCTGCTGGTCTCAGCTTAAAAAAATCAGTATGCCTGCAAGTGCAGATGTGATAAAAAGAGACATGTGTTTGTGATGACAGGTTTTGTGAAAGTATTTCCCTTAAGAGTGTTATAAATACACAAGTTTTTGTGGTGCAAATTCAATTTATAGGTTTATATAAATATGTAAAGAAAATAGTTTAAGTAGCCTGACAGGCCCATACCTTTCCTATTATATTGAAAAATATTTTATGTGTAATATTTTAGTCCTCACAGTTTTTATTGAACAGCCATTGAGCCCATGGCATGTAGATTTTCATTGCACCAGGACTGAAATCATTATTTTGCACCCAACCTGCTCTTCCTCCCATATCCCTCTTCTGTCCCATGATGCCCCATCTACTAAATTGCCCTGTTTGACAACATGGGGTCCATTTTCTCCTCCTCCTCTCTTACATGGTGCCCATCCCATCCCCCTGTCCAGTCAGTTACAGTAGTCTCTAAAATGTCTCCTCTAAATACACTTTATCTAAGAGCTCATCTCTTTTGTTGTCTGATTAACTGAAGGCCTTGTCACCTTGATCTGTACTATTCTAATACTTTTCTACCTATTTCTTCTTCTAATCCATCTACTAGAATGTTTAAGAAAATGACCTTAAACAGTTCTTCGAAAATGCAAATCTAAGTACATTAGCAGGCTTTTCCATATTGCTCTGCAAACACTCATTCTGCAGAAAGTTAAAAATAACACGTTAGGGAAATTCTGGGTTATATCATGTTAAACAGGATCCTTCGTTGTAAGATTTTTCAGAGCTTTTAGATGTACACATATTTTTTAATTAAAAACTTTTTAAATATTTATTTATGAGAGAGATGAAGTATGAGCTGGGGAGGGGCACAGAGGAGGGGACACAGAATCCTAAACAGGTTCCAGGCTCCAAGCTGTCAGCACAGAGCCTGACATGAGGCTCGAACCCATGAACTGTGAGTTTGTGACCTGAGCCGAGAACCATGAGATCAGGATGTGAGCTGAAGTCCGACGCTTAACCGAGTGAGCCACCCAGGCGCCCCAGGAATTTACACATTATGGTTTTCTAAAAGGCTGTTGTAATACAAAATCTCTCCTAAAATTTACTGATGAAAAAAAATTTTTTTGAAAGTCCACCAAGAGAGGACCTGCTGATTCATGGGATGCACTTTATGAAATACTATTTTGTTTGCCTCTTTAAACCTTCAAAATTCACAATGACCTAGAAGCTGCAGCACAAATTCTTTAGCACGCTTTATGAGAGCTGCTATGGTCAGCCCTCTGTTATCACCTTGGCTGTACACACCACACGTGTTCTTTCACACACACACTTCTGTTTTGGTCCTGTCACACTCTACCTATCTGGATCCAACATCCTATATATTGTCAGGTCTTGGCTATACTGCTCTCATGCCCTGAAATGTTTTCCCCTGCCTTCCTTGCCTGATGATTGTCTTCATCCTTCAAGATTCATTTCTGTAAAACTTGCTCTGACCCACCCAAGCAATGGGTTTCTTTCTCCAGTATCCCCCCGGTACTGATGTCTCCTGGAGTTCTTATCCCACTTGACTAAAAATAAAATATTTGTATATAGCTTCCCCCACCCCACCATTCTATGCCCGACTAGGAATTCCTTAACAGTCAGTGTTCTTAAATATTGTGTTCTGGCATGCACAGAGTGGTGCTCGGTAAGAAAAGGATTAATGCTTGTGTTGGACGGGAATGGGTATCTTGTTGGAAGAGAGAGATCCAGTGCAATTCAGTTAGGACTGTAACAAAGTCACAGAGGCAAGACTATAGTTACTAATTAACACACTGTAACTTCAGACATGAAATAATTACCAGCAGGACTGGCATCTGAATTTCAGCTTCATTGTGTAGTAGAAAGAGATGACCCCATAACAAATGATGAGAATTTATAACTTTGAAGATTACTTCCTACTTTTGCTCTTTTTTGCATTTGTGGTTACCATATCTCTGAAGAAAAGAGAAAGGGAACAAAATGGCCTTCAGAGGGGCTGAAATCACTGTTGAATATGTCACATCTCAGATCTTGGAAGGAGATCAAAGGAGAAACAATAGTTTTTTTTTTTTTTTTTTTTTTAATCTTTTGATTTAACCGCTTCCTCTTGGTTGGCTGTAGATCACTCATTTTTGAAAACACGATAATTGTGGCAACAGCTGTCTGTAAGAGGCAAACAGCCCAGTTGGCTTTATCCCAAAAGAAAGGATATTCGGAGAATGAATTTACTCAGGGTAATAACAGGATAGTTGATACAATCAAGAGGCATATAGAACCCGTATTATTACACTTAAGAAAATGGCACTGGAACAGGATAAAAGACTTTCCCAAGGTCACAAGAACCAAAAGGGCTCATTTAGTAGGTAGCAAAGACATGTTTTTACCCATGTTTAAAGATCATCAGGCGTCCGGAAGATGGCGGCGTAGGAGGACGCGGGGCTCACAGCGCGTCCTGCCGATCACTTAGATTCCACCTACACCTGCCTAAAGAACCCAGAAAACCGCCAGAGGATTAGCAGAAGGGAGTCTCCGGAGTCAAGCGCAGACTAGAGGCCCACGGAAGAGGGTAGGAAGGGCGGCGAGGCGGTGCGCGCTCCACGGACTGGCGGGAGGGAGCCGGGGCGGAGGGGCGGCTCGCCGGCCAAGCACAGCCCCCGAGTCTGGCTGGCAAAAGCGGAGGGGCCGGACAGACTGTGTTCCGACAGCAAGCGCGACTTAGCGTCTGGGAGGTCATAAGTTAACAGCTCTGCTCGGAAAGCGGGAAGGCTGGAGGACAAAGGGAGGGAGAGCTGCTGAGCCCCCGGACGGCAGAGCTCAGCTTGGCGGGGAACAAAGGCGCCAGCGCCATCTCCCCCGCCCATCCCCCAGCCAAAATCCCAAAGGGAACCAGTTCCTGCCAGGGAACTTGCTCGCTCCGCGCAAACACCCAACTCTGTGCTTCTGCGGAGCCAAACCTCCCGCAGCGGATCTGACTCCCTCCCGCTGCCACAGGGCTCCTCCTGAAGTGGATCACCTAAGGAGAAGCGAGTTAAGCCTGCCCCTCCAGCCCCCGTGCACCTTGCCTACCCACCCCAGCTAATACGCCAGATCCCCAGCAACACAAGCCTGGCAGTGTGCAAGTAGCCCAGACGGGACACGCCACCCCACAGTGAATCCCGCCCCTAGGAGAGGGGAAGAGAAGGCACACACCAGTCTGACTGTGGCCCCAGCGGTGGGCTGGGGGCAGACATCGGGTCGGACTGCGGCCCCGCCCACTAACTCCAGTTATACACCACAGCACAGGGGAAGTGCCCTGCAGATCCTCACCACGCCAGGGACTCTCCAAAATGACCAAACGGAAGAATTCCCCTCAGAAGAATCTCCAGGAAATAACAACAGCTAATGAACTGATCAAAAAGGATTTAAATAATATAACAGAAAGTGAATTTAGAATAATAGTCATAAAATTAATCGCTGGGCTTGAAAACAGTATAGAGGACAGCAGAGAATCTCTTGCCACAAAGATCGAGGGACTAAGGAACAGTCACGAGGAGTTGAAAAACGCTTTAAACGAATTGCAAAACAAAATGGAATCCACGCTGGCTCGGCTTGAAGAGGCAGAGGAGAGAATAGGTGAACTAGAAGATAAAGTTATGGAGAAAGAGGAAGCTGAAAGAAAGAGAGATAAAAAAATCCAGGAGTATGAGGGGAAAATTAGAGAACTAAGTGATACACTAAAAAAAAATAATATATGCATAATTGGTATCCCAGAGGAGGAAGAGAGAGGGAAGGGTGCTGAAGGGGTACTTGAACAAATTATAGCTGAGAACTTCCCTGAACTGGGGAAGGAAAAAGGCATTGAAATCCAAGAGGCACAGAGAACTCCCTTCAGACGTAACTTGAATCGATCTTCTGCACGACATATCATAGTGAAACTGGCAAAATACAAGGATAAAGAGAAAATTCTGAAAGCAGCAAGGGATAAACGTGCCCTCACATATAAAGGGAGACCTATAAGACTCGTGACTGATCTCTCCTTTGAAACTTGGCAGGCCAGAAAGGCTTGGCACGATATCTACAGTGTGCTAAACAGAAAAAATATGCAGCCGAGAATCCTTTATCCAGCAAGTCTGTCATTTAGAATAGAAGGAGAGATAAAGGTCTTCCCAAACAAACAAAAACTGAAGGAATTTGTCACCACGAAACCAGCCCTACAAGAGATCCTAAGGGGGATCCTGTGAGACAAAGTACCAGAGACATCACTACAAGCATAAAACATACAGACATCACAATGACTCTAAACCCATATCTTTCTATAATAACACTGAATGTAAATGGATTAAATGCGCCAACTAAAAGACATAGGGTATCAGAATGGATAAAAAAACAAGACCCATCTATTTGCTGTCTACAAGAGACTCATTTTAGATCTGAGGACACCTTTAGATTGAGAGTGAGGGGATGGAGAACTATCTATCATGCTCCTGGAAGCCAAAAGAAAGCTGGAGTAGCCATACTTATATCAGACAAACTAGACTTTAAATTAAAGGCTGTAACAAGAGATGAAGAAGGGCATTATATAATAATCACAGGGTCTATCCACCAGGAAGAGCTAACTATTATAAATGTCTATGCGCCAAATACCCGAGCCCCCAGATATATAAAACAATTACTCATAAACATAAGCAACCTTATTGATAAGAATGTGGTCATTGCAGGGGACTTTAACACCCCACTTACAGAAATGGATAGATCATCTAGACACACGGTCAATAAAGAAACAAGGGCCCTGAATGATACATTGGATCAGATAGACTTGACAGATATATTTAGAACTCTGCATCCCAAAGCAACAGAATATACTTTCTTCTCGAGTGCACATGGAACATTCTCCAAGATAGATCATATACTGGGTCACAAAACAGCCCTTCATAAGTTTACAAGAATTGAAATTATACCATGCATACTTTCAGACCACAATGCTATGAAGCTTGAAATCAACCACAGGAAAAAGTCTGGAAAACCTCCAAAAGCATGGAGGTTAAAGAACACCCTACTAACGAATGAGTGGGTCAACCAGGCAATTAGAGAAGAAATTAAAATATATATGGAAACAAACGAAAATGAAAATACAACAATCCAAACGCTCTGGGATGCAGCGAAGGCAGTCCTGAGAGGAAAATACATTGCAATCCAGGCCTATCTCAAGAAACAAGAAAAATCCCAAATACAAAATCTAACAGCACACCTAAAGGAAATAGAAGCAGAACAGCAAAGGCAGCCTAAACCCAGCAGAAGAAGAGAAATCATAAAGATCAGAGCAGAAATAAACAATATAGAATCTAAAAAAACTGTAGAGCAGATCAACGAAACCAAGAGTTGGTTTTTTGAAAAAATAAACAAAATTGACAAACCTCTAGCCAGGCTTCTCAAAAAGAAAAGGGAGATGACCCAAATAGATAAAATCATGAATGAAAATGGAATGATTACAACCAATCCCTCAGAGATACAAACAATTATCAGGGAATACTATGAAAAATTATATGCCAGCAAATTGGACAACCTGGAAGAAATGGACAAATTTCTAAACACCCACACTCCTCCAAAACTCAATCAGGAGGAAATAGAAAGCTTGAACAGACCCATAACCAGCGAAGAAATTGAATCGGTTATCAAAAATCTCCCAACAAATAAGAGTCCAGGACCAGATGGCTTCCCAGGGGAGTTCTACCAGACATTTAAAGCAGAGATAATACCTATCCTTCTCAAGCTATTCCAAGAAATAGAAAGGGAAGGAAAACTTCCAGACTCATTCTATGAAGCCAGTATTACTTTGATTCCTAAACCAGACAGAGACCCAGTAAAAAAAGAGAACTACAGGCCAATATCCCTGATGAACATGGATGCAAAAATTCTTAATAAGATACTAGCAAATCGAATTCAACAGCATATAAAAAGAATTATTCACCATGATCAAGTGGGATTCATTCCTGGGATGCAGGGCTGGTTCAACATTTGCAAATCGATCAACGTGATACATCACATTAACAAAAAAAAAAGAGAAGAACCATATGATCCTGTCAATCGATGCAGAAAAGGCCTTTGACAAAATCCAGCACCCTTTCTTAATAAAAACCCTTGAGAAAGTCGGAATAGAAGGAACATACTTAAAGATCATAAAGGCCATTTATGAAAAGCCCACAGCTAACATCATCCTCAACGGGGAAAAACTGAGAGCTTTTTCCCTGAGATCAGGAACACGACAGGGATGCCCACTGTCACCGCTGCTGTTTAATATAGTGCTGGAAGTTCTAGCATCAGCAATCAGACAACAAAAGGAAATCAAAGGCATCAAAATTGGCAAAGATGAAGTCAAGCTTTCGCTTTTTGCAGATGACATGATATGATACATGGAAAATCCGATAGACTCCACCAAAAGTCTGCTAGAACTGATACATGAATTCAGCAAAGTTGCAGGATACAAAATCAATGTGCAGAAATCAGTTGCATTCTTATACACTAACAATGAAGCAACAGAAAGACAAATGAAGAAACTGATCCCATTCACAATTGCACCAAGAAGCATAAAATACCTAGGAATAAATCTAACCAAAGATGTAAAAGATCTGTATGCTGAAAACTATAGAAAGCTTATGCAGGTAATTAAAGAAGATATAAAGAAATGGAAAGACATTCCCTGCTCATGGATTGGAAGAATAAATATTGTCAAAATGTCAATACTACCCAAAGCTATCTACACATTCAATGCAATCCCAATCAAAATTGCACCAGCATTCTTCTCGAAACTAGAACAAGCAATCCTAAAATTCATATGGAACCACAAAAGGCCCCGAATAGCCAAAGTAATTTTGAAGAAGAAGACCAAAGCAGGAGGCATCACAATCCCAGACTTTAGCCTCTACTACAAAGCTGTCATCATCAAGACAGCATGGTATTGGCATAAAAACAGACACATAGACCAATGGAATAGAATAGAAACCCCAGAACTAGACCCACAAACGTATGGCCAACTCATCTTTGACAAAGCAGGAAAGAACATCCAATGGAAAAAAGACAGTCTCTTTAACAAATGGTGCTGGGAGAACTGGACAGCAACATGCAGAAGGTTGAAACTAGACCGCTTTCTCACACCATTCACAAAAATAAACTCAAAATGGATAAAGGACCTGAATGTGAGACAGGAAACCATCAAAACCTTAGAGGAGAAAGCAGGAAAAGACCTCTCTGACCTCAGCCGTAGCAATCTCTTACTCGGCACATCCCCAAAGGCAAGGGAATTAAAAGCAAAAGTGAATTACTGGGACCTTATGAAGATAAAAAGCTTCTGCACAGCAAAGGAAACAACCAACAAAACTAAAAGGCAACCAACGGAATGGGAAAAGATATTTGCAAATGACACATCGGACAAAGGGCTAGTATCCAAAATCTATAAAGAGCTCATCAAACTCCACACCCGAAAAACAAATAACCCAGTGAAGAAATGGGCAGAAAACATGAATAGACACTTCTCTAAAGAAGACATCCGGATGGCCAACAGGCACATGAAAAGATGTTCAACGTCGCTCCTTATCAGGGAAATACAAATCAAAACCACACTCAGATACCACCTCACGCCAGTCAGAGTGGCCAAAATGAAGAAATCAGGAGACTATAGATGCTGGAGAGGATGTGGAGAAACGGGAACCCTCTTGCACTGTTGGTGGGAATGCAAATTGGTGCAGCCGCTCTGGAAAGCAGTGTGGAGGTTCCTCAGAAAATTAAAAATAGACCTACCCTATGACCCAGCAATAGCACTGCTAGGAATTTATCCAAGGGATACAGGAGTACTGATGCATAGGGGCACTTGTACCCCAATGTTTATAGCAGCACTCTCAACAATAGCCAAATTATGGAAAGAGCCTAAATGTCCACCAACTGATGAATGGATAAAGAAATTGTGGTTTATATACACAATGGAATACTACGTGGCAATGAGAAAAAATGAAATATGGCCTTTTGTAGCAACATGGATGGAACTGGAGAGTGTGATGCTAAGTGAAATAAGCCATACAGAGAAAGACAGATACCATATGGTTTCACTCTTATGTGGATCCTGAGAAACATAACAGAAACCCATGGGGGAGGGGAAGGAAAAAAAAAAAAAAAAAGAGGTTAGAGTGGGAGAGAGCCAAAGCATAAGAGACGCTTAAAAACTGAGAACAAACTGAGGGTTGATGGGGGGTGGGAGGGAGGGCAGGGTGGGTGATGGGTATTGAGGAGGGCACCTTTTGGGATGAGCACTGGGTGTTGTATGGAAACCAATTTGACAGTAAATTTCATATATTAAAAAATAAAATAATAAAAAAAAAATAAAGATCATCAGGCAAAATAATATTGTCACGCTTTTCTCTTTTCAATTTCTGCTTAGCATATGTCTTTTAACTTATTTTTATATATTTCGTGTTAGTAGGTTGTTTTAGCAGAGACACATGAGGATGGAGAGGATATCCAGGATGAGTTAGGGTAGTGGTTGTAAACTCAGGGTGGGTGAATGCTTGGCCAGCCAACAGGTGTGATGGTGTATTCCTTTAAAGCCTTCTTTGATTTTCATTTTCTTGTTTCCTAGTTCAGGAGACCCCAAATTGACTAACTAGCCAGGATTTTCTTTAAAGCGAGAGTTTTAAAAAGTAGTTAAAAAACACAACACTTGACCATTTAGGGAAGCCAGATGTTTTAGCTTTGCAGCGGTGAGAAGGCAGACATCCACAGACATGGTCACAATAGTCAGTTCTGGTTATGTTTGCTTAAGGTAGGCCCAGCAGTGGATTGAACGTAGATGTAAGGACTTCTTTATTTTCATTTTTTAATATATGTATATATATATTTTTTGGTGAACTTGGGTAGACTGGCTAAAGGAAGGACAGTTCCACAGCTACAGAAATAAGCATAGTCTAACACTGGGAGTGGCTTTGCTGGAATGAAGGTGATTGATGAAAGATGTAGGGGCTGTCTTCTGATATTTGGGAAATTTCTGCCAACGTTACTTAAATAAGAGATAAGGAAGAAGAGTTGCTCATTTACTCCTTGTCCTTCCCTTCTCTGCCCTTGAAAGGCTGCATAAGATTTGATCTTACTGTTGTCAGAAATGCAAAAACAGTAAAAAATAAAACTGGATCAGTAAAGTAGTATTTACTAAGAGATTACTGTGCACATTAGAAGAGTTGACGAACTGGGAGCTTTCAAATCCAAAACTGCTATAAAAGCGCTGAGGCATAATGTTATACGATGGCTTTTAAAATAAAAATGAGGAAATTGTTTAACCTTGAACAATGATTGGTTATTACAACAGGGGTTGCCAGGAAGAAGATTGGTTAAAAGTGATTATCTTAAACCATTTTAGGAAGATAACTTAAATTTTATGATTGTCAGACGCATTTGTAAGAAATCACCCAAATTTTACTTGTGATCATGAAATCAGCTGGATTGAGTTTTGGTTTCATGCGGTAAATGGGTTTGTGTATGCAGTGACTGTTCAAGTTTCGTCTCCATCTTGTATTTTACCTCAGCACCATGTACACATAAAGCTTTCACAAACCATCTAAAGATCTACAAGGCCAGTATGCTAAAATGTTGTTGCATTCAAACTCTTAAAAAATTGTTTCGGTAGATCATAAGATTTTGGAAAGAATCAGAAAAGTTTCTAGTAGGATAAACTGGGGCTGCTGTACAATTTTAATAGGTGTAAAGAGTAATTGAACTTAAAAAAAATTTTTTTAATGTTTATTTTTGAGAGAGCGCGCGCGAGTGCCTGTGTGAGTGTGGGAGGGGCAAAGAGAGAAAGACATAAAATCTGAAGCAGGTTCCAGGCTCTGAGCCCAATGCGGGGCTCAAACCCATAGATCGTGAGATAATGACCTGAGCTGAAGTCGGACGCTTAACCGACTGAGCCACTCAGTAATCAAACTCTTAATCTAAACGTGAATACCTCAACCTCGGCACTACTGATGTGTCTTGGATCCTGTGATGTGTTGTAGACGGCTACCCTGGGCATTGCGTGGGTCGCACAACATTACTGGCCTCTATCAACTAAATGACAGTAGCAAAATCCCCCCTGTGAGCTGTGACAACTAGAAATTTCTCCAGATACTGGCATATGTCCCCTGGAGGCCTAAATTGCCCCTGATTGCGAATTATCTAATACGTAACGTGTAGTTCCTCACTGTGAAGTAAAAACTTGCCTTTGAGTGAGAAAAACTTTCAACTAGTGCTGACAGTCCTTTTTCTTTCTTCATCATACATGTGTTGAGCATCTTACAATGAATCAGATGCTGGGGATACAAAGACTGTCAAGAAACTGCCCACAGAGACCTACATTTTAACGAGGAAGACAGATGTAGGAAATAAGCCATTACTGTATAGAGTTGGAATGTAGTTCTCTAGAGGTAAGTCCCTGGTGCCATGGGAGCCCCAAGATGCAGAACCAAATTTGGAGTGAAAAACTCGAGTGAGTTATGTAATGAAAGGGATTTATGTACCATTTCAGACTTGTTTCTCCTGTGTTAAATCAACTTCCCGGAAGATAAGGCCCCTCCTGGCTCCCTAGATGCAGGAAAGTCATTACTTTTAGTTACTAAAAATTCCCAATAAAAGCTACACAATTTTATGCTGCAAAAAGTTGGTCCTGCTGAGGGACTTTCTCATGATTATGTGTATATGAGGGAGACCCTGAGACAGAGGTGGTTAGTGTCACAAATTTTCATCGTTTTCAGAAACAGGAAAAAACAAAGTCAGTGTCAGGTAAGCAGGTATGCTAGCTTAAAAAATAAAAAATGAACAGAATCTAGAATATGACTTAAGTGCTCAAGAAAAAACATCCCAGTATGCTTTATTCCTCTTGTCTGAAGAGCCGTTTTATAAAGAATCATGTATTCTACCTCAACTGGCCATAATTAGAAAACTTCAGATAAATGAGCTTGGATCTAAATTCTCATTTGGGGAGGTGAAGATTCTAACTTGACAATTCCATAGTACAAGGGATTAGTATTATACTTGAATTTTTATTTAAATATGTATAATGAAGTCACCAAATACAAAGGGTATTCTGATATTGCAGAAAAGAAAAAAAAAACGACACGGCTAATTTTCTAGTCATGGAGGGAAGATGAATGCAAAATTCCCGGGTTAATTCATGGGCAGGTAAGATTAGTGCTGTGAAAGAGTTCAGATGGGAAAGTGGAGTATGAAGCGGAATGAGCATCACCTCCTGTTCCTGAGCCCCAGCGTATATATCAGGAAGTAAAAAAGTGTTTTGCAAGTCAAAACTACTTGCAAGTCAAAAATTGGGATCCGCTGCAGAAGGCAGATGGCAAAAAACTGTGACGTAGTTTCAATAGATTAATTTATTTTTCCTTTTAGAAAAAAAGTGAAAGGAAACTTTCTCTTAAAGTATGAGAATTCCCTCCCTTCCAACCATCCATTCATCTGCCCAATGGCAGCTGTACTCATGTTTTGGAAACAAGTCAAACTGTTACCTTGTGATTAAATCCCTTCAGTGGCTTTTCACTGCTCATAAACGAAGTCAGACTCCTTCCCATGACCTACTAGGTGCTGCAGTGAGCTGCTCCCTCCTATCTCCAACCTCAAGTCGTAGCACTGTCCACCTTGTTCAGCGTGCTTTAGCGATTTTGCCCCCATCAGGACCTCTGCATATGCACCTACAGTGCTCTTCCCTTAGCTCTTCTCTCCTGTTTTTACCTCTACTGGCTGCTTTTCATTTCTCTCAGAATAGCCTAAATGTCACTTCCCTGGGAAAAGTCCTTATTACAAACTCTGTTCACTTCCTCCTCTATGCCACGGAGCATTCCTTTAGAGTAGGAACCCCTTTTTTGTTGTTGATGTTTTTTCCTAATATATCCCTGAACACAGCCTAAGAAATGTGTATGTTTAATATGTATATTTTAAATGAATCAACAAGTGTTTATCACCTACACTGGGTTATAATCTTCTTGAGGGTAGGCTTAGGTCTATTTTGCTCACCATTATAGATCAGTTTGACAAAGACTGTTAAATATTTTTTGAAGATGGAACTGAATTAATCAAGTGATCTCTAAAGTACGTTTAAGGTGAAAAGCAAAAAAGCAGAATGAGAGCAATAACAGAAAACACTAAGATCCTACCATTAGGCTGCCAGTGGGTATGGAAAGGAAAAATAAAAATCTCTTGAGCTAATTAAAAAAACAAAAACAAAAAACCTATAGCTTTGGGGCTCCTGGTTGGCTCAGTCGATTGAGCATCTGACTTTGGCTCAGGTCATGGTCTCACGGTTTGTGAGTTCGAGCCCTGAGTCGGGTTCTGTGCTGACAGCTCAGAGCCTGGAGCCTGCTTCGGAGTTTGTCCCTCCCCTGTGCATATTCATATTCATGCGCGCGCGCTCTCTCTCTCTCTCTCTCTCAAAAATAAGCATTAAAAAACAAAACCCTGTAGCTTCAAATAGAGTTGCAAATATCTACTCAATTTGAGTTTATCATGGAAAAGTTCCCTAGAAATCGTTAAGCCAGGTGTAATAATTTTCAATATAGTTCCCCTCTCTCTTAGAATTGACATTGATAATCCATCAATCATTAATACTTCTTAAGAATATTTCAGCACTCTAAAAGGCGTAATAAAGGTTGTCAATGGGATTTCCTATGGTCACGGTAATGGAGAATCCTCAACCTTTAAATTATGGACCACATGAAAGACCAATATTCATGTTGTATAGTGTTATCAGTCTAAAATGATTTCCAACATTGGCCACCAGATGGCAATGTCTAGGAAAACCGTTCCCTACTTGAATAATTCTTTCTTCAGCCACTTGATGGCATCTCTCCATTGTTTTCACAAACTCGACCTACTCCTCTTGATTCCTGTTGTTTCTGTCCGCATTGCTTTACTCCTGCAGCTCTCCCCTATCACGTGCACTCCCACCTGCGGTATCAGGCATGTGTAAGGGTTCCTAAGTAGAAGGTCTTAAGAGGTTTCTTGAAAGAATATTCCTTGTGAAAATTTATCATTCTAATCCTTAGAACTGTACTTTAGAGAAGATTTTCTTCTAAAGGAAGTGGAAAGCTGCATAGGATTTTTTTAGTTACCAGAAAATTAAATGCACAAAACGTGTGTGTATGTGTGTGCTGTTTTTGTCGAAGGACTTCCTTACTGCATGGTGACATCATGTTGTTGAACTACATGTTGTTGAACTTATCGTGATTCCATTAGAAGCTTTAAGCTGTACTCTTTATATTAAAAATACAGAATACTTATATCTCCTTTGCCTATTGAAAACTCCTATGACTTTTTTTTTTTTAGTATTTAGGGTAAAATGTACTGTAGACTTTGGTTTTACAGTATTTACAGGCCAATGAACCTTTCCAAATGTATATATATTTTTTCTTAGAGACTGGTAATTTTTTCTCTGAGTTTGGACATTTCCTCCTTAACTTATTTGGCCATATAAGGGAAATTTTGCTTGGCATTTTATAAAGCAGAGCTTTAGAGGATCATACCTTCAGAGGAACACTTGCTCTAGATGAATTTGGCTATTAATAGTTTGCAAATGAAACAATTTTTGCAAATGCTATTTTTAAGTCACAGTATATTCTACACAAAACATTGTTTTCATTGCCTACTGTTTAAAAAGCAAATCATAGGCATCTTAAAACTCATTAGATTATCTGATTTGAAATAAACTTATTTTCATATTCTTCATGAAGATTTTTATCTGTGTATCCTCAAAAGTCTTTTCTTTGTACTTTGTGCTATAAAGCTCTCTTCCACAAGATACAGAATTTAGATTTATGGTCCTGAGGGCTCTTCCAAAATGTAGTGTTCAGGGAATTTGACAACCACAGGGATCTGTGTAAGTGTATAGCAGTAATTGACGTACTTTATAACACTTATACCAGTGCTCTGTTAAAAGTGCCTTGGCTGAATGGGAGAGTCAGACAATGAGAGAAATAGGTAATTAGGAGACAATAGGGACTTTATCTCTCCCATGCCCCTCTTAAATCAGTTAAGATGGAATTTTCTCCAAGTAACAAACAATAAAAACTAAAGTGAAATACAAGACAAATGTTTTATCTCCTATAAAAAGGACTGAGGGATGAGGTTTTCCAGGGTTGGTTAATAGAGAGCCTGACAGATCTCCTTTCTGTCTTTCCCTGATACTATTCGCAGGCCGTTGGCTCTGTCTCGGGCTCTGTCTCCCATGGTCACTAGATGATTGTGTATTTGCACAAGTCACATTGAAACACCAGGATGTCCAGGTGGAAACAACAACAACAACATGTTTAAGACCACAGGCCCTGTTGCCAACTCCCTCAGGTCACATTGGCCAGAATTAGTTATATATTACTTTCTAAATCCATGGCAAAGCAATTTGATTTCCATGCTTGCTCAGACTACTGAGTTTACCCCCGAGTCACATAGTAGAGGGGGGAATTTTCCAATAGAAAGCATCCAAGAAGGGTTGACAGGGCTTTGGGTGAACAACCAATAATTTCTGATGCCCTGACTTTCCATTGTTGGCAGAGAACTTGAACAAATTCAGTAATCAGGTAAGAGTGAGAGTTGACTTAAAATGTCAGTATTCTAATGTTCTTGGATCATGGACTGATAGTCCATCAGCCTTTGAGATTGGGCTGCCAGGTGGGTAAAGCTGGTTTCCTTGGTTTCCTCAAATATGTCACTGTTACACCTACTTTGAAACCTTCACTCTAGCTGGTACTAAAGCATTTATTATAAAAGAGTGATTTGGGGTTCTGAGCCTCCTTGTTTTAAAAAAAAAAAAACCTAGTTCATAATTGGCTGCATGTCCTACTTCCATCAGAAATGGTAATCCTAGGCCATTGTTAATGAATAGGCAGGAGAAAGGAATCTCTTGTTCCACCAGCACCTTTCCCTGGCCATTGTTCCTCACTCTGAACTGATTACCTCCTATCGCTGATGAAATGACAGTCAGCTCATATGGATCCCATCAAATGGTACTCTGTCATCTCTGAGGCTCTTCTTCCCTCTCATTGTTGAGTGTGGAATATTTCCATCTTCCAGTGCTATTCCCTCTGCCAGTATTTATTTTTTTTCTCCTGACTCTTCGAGCCTTGTCATCCCAGTCTTTGTCTAAGTCACCGAGGTGGAACATTTTGGACTTGACTTTGACCCTTCCCTTGACCTTGACATGCAACGAGTTGCCCATTTCTATTGATTCTCCCTCTCAGGTATCACTCCCATCCCTTTCTGCTACCACTGTTGTCTCTTGCTGACATAGTTTTAGATTCTTGGAGCTCAGTAGATAAGTTCCTTGAATATAGTTGTGCAATAGTCTGGCATTTGAAATAGACTTTTTATTTTGCTATGTATTTTTTAGCTTTATTAAGTATTCTGAGAGGTAACCTTTTGGTAATCTATATTTGCTTTGCAGTACATGAGAATTACAGGGTGTGCATAAAACCTGAAGAGGCTAAAATGGTAGCAACTAACTACCAAGTACCCAGAGAGCACTAATTAAAGTGTCTTACAACTAAATCTTCCTGATATTAGGGTAGATAAATTAGAACTGTGTGAGTTTACAGAGGCCAATTTTGAGATGGCAAAATAAATCCTATTATTATTCACACTCTGAAAGTAGGTTGATAAAATTGTAGGCGAATGTCAGTTAGTTGTGTGAAACTAGTTATTTGTATAAATGGCTATTAAATAGAGCCAATTCAATTCTGGGAGCTTTTCATTAAAAGCATTGTTGACTTTCTTTTCTTTCTTTGAGTTAAAATCTCAATCCATTATATACTATGGTCAAGATCGAAGGGCTTGGCGAAACATCTCATTTTCCAGAAGTATGTACTGAAAGGTGTGAAGGGGAAGGACCTGAAGTAATTGCATTTAGTTTGTATACAGTGCACAGTTGACTATTCTGCTTTTGTTTTCATTGACTTCTTCAATGCACAAATCTAAAATGTGATCAGTCTTGTTGGCAAACTTAATAAGAAGGCGGCTTTTCTAATTCTTTTCCAAAATATAAATACTTAGAAAATAAAAAATGTATAAACCCTAGAGAAGAACATAAAACATTCTTGTTAAAACCCTTAGAATATTAGAATTGTTACTGAATTCCTGGTCTATCAGTGGATCAAGTAAAGGGTACATTATGCAAGAAAATAAGGATCCAAATTACCCAGCAATCCATTTTCCCAACCTTGATGCAAGTCTGTCCCATTACATAATTGAAAAGTTTCAAAACAATGTTTAGAACCCTTGACCATATTCCAGTCTCTTCTGTTTTAACTTATGACCTTAGGCTTCTGCTTCACTGAGAAAATTCGAGACCTTCCTCTTTTCCAATGTAAACTCCAAACCCCGTGTATTTAATAATATCTGTTCCTGTCCCCTGAATCTCTGGCCATTAGTCTTTTGATTGTCCAGGCCCTTTGAAATTATCATCAGTGCCTTGCAGGGGGCCATCATCAAATGATAAACTATTTCTGTTCATTCATCTTCTCCATAATTCTGTCCATTTCTTTGCATTTCCACCACTATTGCCCTGTGTGTGTGTGTGTGTGTGTGTGTGTGTGTGTGTGTGTATTAAAGTATGTTCCTTCTATGCCTACTTTTTGAGGGTTTTTATCAAGAAAGAATGCTGTATTTTGTCAAATGCTTTTTCTGCGTCTGTTGAAAAGACCATATGGATCTTATCCTTTATTTTATGAATGTGTACCATGTTTATTGATTTCTAAATATTGAACCAGCCCTGCAGCATAGGAATGAATCCCACTTGGTTGTGGTGAATACTTTTTTTGATGGACTGTTGAATTCGATTCCCTAGTATCCTGATCTATTGATTTTTGCATCCAGGTTCATCAGGGATATTGGCCTGTTTAAAGTTCACCTCACTTGCACATCCTTAACAATACTAACTTAGGCTCCTTATGAATTCCTTCAGTTGTGTTGCTAAAATAATTGAGTTATGGGCTTTCTTGCCTTGAAAACATTTGTTCAGTGCCTTCTGTGATCTGGAGATAAAATTCAGGGGCGCCTGGGTGACGCACTTGGTTAAGTGTCTATCGATCTCTGCTCAAGTCACGATCTCACGGTTTGTGAGATTGAGCCCAGCATCCGGCTCTGCAATGACAGCACAGAGCTTGCTTGGGATTCTTTGTACATCTCTCTCTGCCCCTCCCCTACTTGTGCGCACTCTCCCTTGTGCGTGTTCTCGCTCTGTCAGAATAAATAAACATGAAAAAAATTTGAAAAAGTTCAGATGCCTTCACTCTTCGTTCAGAATCTTCCTCAGTCTGAAATGAACTGTTTTTCCAAACTCATCTCACGGCGTATTCTTCCATCTACACGCTTGGACTTGCCAGCGGAACAGCGGTCACTGTGATCGTCATGCCTCTGCTCATGTTGTTTTGTCAGTTCAGAATGTCCTCCCCACCAACCCGTTAAAGTCCTACTTATTTTTCAGGATCCACTTTGAATGATAACTAGGTCTTGATAAAGCCCTTCTCCTGATTCTTCGCTCAGAATTAACCTCACATTTTCTGTGTTGATACATGAATTCCTTATAGGGCTGTCAAATCACTTATCCTGCTTTTTACTGTATCCACTGGCTCATCTGCACTTTCCCCATTGGATGACACACCTTTTCAAGATGGTGACCATATCCTATTGATCTTTGCAGCCACTTATACTTCATTTCTCAAAGCACTTAGTAGAGGGTTTGACACAGAGTAGGAACTCAGCAACGTTTGCTGGAACAAAATGATCTATTCCTCAAAAAGTCTGGTTTGTTTTCATGTGATTTTTATAATTTTAGGGTATTTACAAGGAAAAGTAAAGCACAGTGCTCAACTTTCTAGTGGTCAGACACTAGTTTGCCTCAAGTGGATTTTTGATGTGTCTAAACACTGATCCTCTTACCTTTCAAGGCAGCATGACAGGGCTTGTGGTGGCTTGAATGATGTACCTCAGTATGCATTACAAATAATTTATATGTTTACTGTGATGTGAACAAGGTCGTGAGAATGGTTAAAAGCATGGGTACTAGAATCAGTGGCTCGAACAGAACAGTCTTTCTTCACAAGATGAAGAGTTTATGCTACTGAGGGGGATGTCCTTACCGGGAGCCTTGATCTCCCCATTTAGAATATGCTCTGGATTCCTGAGACCTTGTGCCCAGATGACCTTGTACCTACTTTTATGACCTTTCCTGGCCTCTTTGCTCAGCCTGTTTTCCCATGGCCACTCCACAGGAGCAAAGTGTTGTCCAGGGAGAGCTGTTTGAGGGGTGTGGACAGAGCTTATACATGTGAGCTGGGATCTCCAGACTGTGCACGTGATGTCCCTTGCAGCGTGGGACAGTCAGAATAAGAGAAGGGAAGTAGGTTGGAAGGTTGGGCAGCAAGAATCTTTTTCTATGCCTCTGTGTCCCTGTGTGGAATCTGGGGAATTTAAGCCTGATTTTTACCTGTTTTTATGAAAGTATATTGCCAAAATGAGAGAGCATATTTTATATAACAGTTTATTAGTGTGTGTATATCTTTTGAGAATTTAGACTCTGAATGTTTGCATCTCCATTTGTCTTCTTCCCTAAACCTCGCATCTGTTACAGGCTATAAAATGAAGAACATTAACACTCCCTTATAGGCTGATAATATAGTTCAATTAGGATCATGAAATCACAGCACATTGGTTTTTAGAAAATGATCAGTAAATGCAAGTTCCCATTAGTAGTAATATTTATCCCTCCATTCATTTGTTCAAAATATTTTTGCCAAGCATGTACAATGGACCCAGCACAATTTTATGTGAAAACAGACATGATTCCTGCCCTCATGAAGTTTACATCTGTCAGAGACAGTTGAGACTTAAACAGAATAGTCCCAAGTTATGCCAAAGGCAATAAGAAAGGTAAAGCGATAACCTACAGAATGAGTGGTGGGGCAGCTTTGTGCAGTTAGAAAGAATTTTCTCAGGAGGTGATAACGAGACCAGAGGAGAGGACAATAGCTAGAAGGAACCCCCATGTGGAGGCTGGAGCTTGAGAATTCCAGGTAATGGGAATAGCAGGTGTAAAGGCTCTGAGGCATGAACGAGAGGTGGTTCCTTCCACTGCACCCCAGCTACCCAGATATCATTTGAAATCAGTAAACAGGGGGAAGAGGATGTGTAACAGGATAAGCAGCTTGCATTTTACTTTGAGCTAATGGACAGTCATTGGAGGGCTTTCAGCAGAGGGGTGATAGGATCTAATATGTACTTTTAAAAGCTCAATCAGGTTGCAACATGGAGAGTGGATGATGAAGGGGGAATGAAGGCAATAATGCATGTTAAAAGGGCAAAAGCAGAGTTACAGAAATCACTGAGAAGGCTATTCCAGAGGGCCTAGGCAAGGGGTGGTTGTAGTAGTGATAGCCGTGGTCTTAGTAATAGGAATTGTATTAATGATGGTCGTAAAAGTGATGAAATCGTCAGTGTCAGTAGTAGCCCTGGTGATAATAGTGACTTGTTGGGTTCTGTACTGAATCCAGTAGAAATCGACCTTTACATAGCCAACTTAAGTTGAATCCTGGTGTCAAGACCTAAATTCCTTCATTGGCATGTTAAAAAAAAAAAGTCAAGATTAAAGAAAGAGATAATTTCCCCATTCAAGTAAGGATCTACACGTTTCAGAGCAGTGCTCTGTTATAGAGGGTGTTTGGCTGCAGAGAACCAGACATTTCCACAGTTACCTGGTAATAGAATCAGCTTCTCAGAGCTGAAAGTCCTCCTGTGGATCCTGTCCTTTACAGAAGACACTGCATCTGAGGACTTAGTGACATGAGCTGAAGGTGCCTTGGTTTCTTCGTGGCTTTAAGTCTGTATTGTAGCCATGCACTGGGCACAGCCGACTACCTTGTACTGCTGAAGGAGAATGAAGTTTATGCCTAAAATATTGCTTTTCACATTTGTATGATACAAAAAAGTTATTTAAAGCTGTCAAGAGGCAGTGATTTCCCAAGTTGACACGTATGCAGATAAGAGAGATGTTTTTTGTCTTCAGGCTTCCTTCCCAAAGCAATAAGGTCATTCCCCTCATCGGTGGATTCGTTTTCCATGATTGTAGATGCTTACTCACTGTCAACAGTAGTCTTGAAACAGACGGTCATCCTTTCTACATAGACTAATGTCAGAAGGTGAGTAGTAGCCTAACACTGTGTCACAATGGCTGTGTCATTCACCTCACTTCATCTTGTCACGTGGGCACTGAATCATCTCATGTTACATGAGGGTTAATACAATAAAATACTTGGAGAGAGTCAGTATTTATATAACATTACAGTAGGTTATATTCAATTTTGTTAATCTCTCACTGTGCCTAATTTATCAATAACTTTCTCATAATTATGTATGTATAGGAAAAATTACATATAGGGTTTGGTACTGTCCTTCACTTTCAGACATCTATTAGGGGTCTCAGAATGTATCCTCTGTAGATAAGAGGGGACTACTGTAATACATTTTAGTCATTCTGATTTTGTATGTCCACGGAGAAATAACATTGCTGCTGGATGTCTGATTCAATGAATATTTGGAATAAAATCACGTGAGAGAATTTTACCCAAAAATGCTTAATTTTTTTTAAAAAAAGTATTTCAAGAGAAAGTGGACATGTGCATGAACAGGGAGGGGCAGAGAGTGAAAATTTCAATCTCAGCGCAGAGCCTACACGGGGCTCAATCCCACAAACTGTGAGATGATGACTCAAGCTGAAATCAAGAGTGAGATTCAACCGAGCCACCCAGGTGCCCCTACCCAAGAATACTGTAAATCAACACTAATCAGCAAAAACCAACGTCAAGCACAAAGTCCCAAGTTTGTCTCTTCAACCTTTAATTCTAAAGTGAGTGTGAATATATCACATTTATTTCTGTGATTTCTGTTTTGCAAGATGAGTTTAGATTTCATAACATGTCCAATCATCAAGCTTGTGAAGCATTATTAGGCTGCATAACAGAGTTCCAATATCATCTATAAAAAATGATTAATCGAATCCAGATTTCGATCCAGAATTATTGTTAAAATGCTGAACCAGTTGAATGTTTGCCTAGAGTTAAGAAGGGCACCAGAACTGTAGCGAAAGGATCATGAACAGGAAAAGCTCTAACAGCTTTGCCGTCTAACCCCTGGAGAAGATGTTTACTTTAAAGGTATTAAAATACATGATTACCTGAGGTTCAAGGTCTACTCAAAGATTTTTACATGCAGGTAAAGTAATGTATTCTGTTAATTTGATACCCTACAAAGGGAGTGGTAATTTTGAGGTATTTTCCTCTATTTGCATTTCTCTTGGAAGCCAAGTAACTCAGAGCTTTTTAAAAGCTTTTTGTCTTTGGAAAGAAAAAATAGTTTAAAAAGGTCATAATGTTCATAAAAGTTCTAATGACCAACTAATAATATACAGCAAAATCTACATTACAGGGAATTTTCAACATAAAAAAAATTAGGTATTCTTCTAGAAGCCAAAAAAGTTCAATTAAAATTTTATTCCTGGCATGACCTAGATACCACTCTATGAATTCTTTTTAGCAGACTAATGCTGCAATGGGTAGTCTACAGACTTCTATTGTGCTTTTTCCCAAAAATGTTGGTATTTTTCTTTGCCATTCCAGTTTCTTTCCTCCTAATTGATTTTAAATACTAAAATTATTTTTGTAAAGGTCTCAAACACAGAAGTAGTTTCCCAATTTCTATCTTTGCTCCAAATAAGAAAAGATATATTTGGTCTTGTTTAATGCTGGACATTTAAAGTAAACATTTAAAAAGCTATATTGACACTTTCAAAAGTTTATCTGTATTAGAATCACTGTAGACTTGGATAAAAGATGTTAAGCTAATGAGTAAAGCCAGATGGTGGTGGTAATGTATCCCATTGGCCAACAGTCATGGCTAGATTTACAGCGTGGTTCTTCTCACTCATTCAAGACAACCCTTGTTGATTGTTCACTCTGGTAAATGGTGTGCCAGGGATAAAAAGATGAACATGACGTGAGACTGTCCTCAAGGAAGGAGTAACCTGGCCAATCTCTCCTGATTATTTTTGTGAAAATTATAACAGTAATTTAAAATTTCCCTTAAAATAATGACTCTGTGCCAGAGAAAATTACTTTCAAACTTACAAAATAAAATTTTGATAGAGAATCTGAAGCAGGTGCAAAAAGTAGTTACATGCAAGGTTCATCCAGTTCTAGCGGGAGAGAAACTTTACATTTATGTAATGAATTTCAAAATGCACTAAATTATTCCTCTAAGCTATATTTAGGTGCTACACAGTTCTCTTTGGTTAATCCTTGACAAAAGAATGAAACCCTTCAAGGGAATAAACTCTTATATAGCAAATGTGAATAAATTCAACAGGCTGCTCAAAGTAATTCCATTTTCTAAATAAAATGAAATCCCTCTTTGAACAAAGATCTAAATAGGCAAAGCAGCTTTTGAAAACTCCAATTCATGAGACTATGAGACTTTGTTGTGGTGATATAATAGTTTCAATGCATAACTTTTATTTTTGGTATGTTTAAGGACTTGGAAACGACATGAGAATATTTTTTCCTCATGTCTATTTAACTACACTATTTAACTAGAAAGAATAAAAGTCCATCAAAAAATTATTCATTCTAAAAAATGCATGGTATATTACCATTCTAAAGAATGAATGAGTATATTTCCTCTTATATTCTGAGTTTGTATCATAGGAAATAGGCAAATATTTCCTATAATTAATGTAATAATCCCTATTTGGATTTATGACTTTTGAAGTCCAAAGCTGATTTTTTTTTTTTACTACTTTCTAGTGATGTTTACTTTCTTCACAATATTCACTTGATGATTTTTGAATGACAGATTCATGGCTCAATGATGTGACATGTTTTCCTAAATCACATTGAAATATAATAAATGTAACTTAATATTTTTGTGATTCAAAAGTGGGCTAAAGATACTTGAATTGCAAGAGAAAAGCATTTTGAAATGTTTATCTGTGAGAAACTTTTCAAAATATACCAATAATTGGATTAAACCTGTTTTATTCTGGTATAGGAAATGCTATCTACAAAAATGTATTAATGTTGGTAAATTTTACTGCATACAATGTTAAATTCCACATTGGATTTGTATCATTAGGTTTTTAAAATTTTTTCTTCAAGGGAAAGAGGCAAGGAAGTCGATCCCAAGAAGAGAGATACGTTTGAACCAACAAAATAGATAAGCACTTTAGGAATATTCTAGTCTGATCTTTCATACCACGTTGTATTTTGGTGACCACAGGCTAGTGTTGGTAGATGGCCATACCAAAAAGAATATTGATACTTCTATTTTTTTTAATTTTAGAGAGAAGGGCATGTGAGGGGGAGGGGCAAAGGGAAAGAAAGAGAGAGAACCTTAAACAAGCTCCACATTCAGTGCAGAGCCCAATGTGGGCCTTGATCCCATTACTCTGGGATCATGACCTGCACAGAAACCAAGAGTCAGATGCTCAACTGAGCCACCCAGGTGCCCTGAAAATATTGATACTTCTTAGAATGTAGGTTGGCAGTTATTATATAAGTGTTCTTCAAAAGTGACATCAATACTCTTGAGCTAGGGTAGGGAGAAAGAAAGCCTAAATATCCTTCCACATTGAAGAGGTGATGCTAGTTTGTGTGATAGGATTTGAAGAGCACTGAGAAGATCTCTATTTTTGGTTTCTTGACAACTTTCACATAGGCTCATGGCTTGAAGTTCTTCTGATTAGAGATACATTGAGTTTATGAGTAAATGGCCTCTGAAGAATAAAAATGTGTAGACCCAGTTTTACTTTCATAATACCTTCAATTTCATCACAAATCCACACATGCTGGAGCAGTGGGGACTTGAGGAGAACTGAGAGATGGGGGGGCGGTTGGAGATGGCTAGAATTAACTGGGGGCTCCACACAATAAAGGACATCAGAGACTACTTGCATTTTGAATGTCTTTCCCATGGTGGAGTTGGCAATTTACATCACGGTGGAATATCTGGATAGGTAATTTCACTTGAAGTAGGGAATGTTCCATGGAGAAGAAAGCCAGCCTTACTCCCTGAAATAGCAGGCCTCATCTTTCACAGACATTGTTCATGATCCACGTGTGAGAGAATAAACGTAGATTTACTGAGGAGAAAAAGGATATCCCAATAATTTAATGCTACTCTTGCTTTTTTTTCTCTATTAAAATGCATTATGGGAATGCAGAGAAGAGGTTACCTAGAAAAACAAAGTTGAATATCTGTTAATCCTTCATTGCAATGAGCCATTAGAAACTTGATAGGTTAAAAAATTTGATAGGTACTTGACAGGTATTCCAAGGGGGAATATGAAGGTGAAAAATCTGCCAATCACTTTTTGAGAGGCTTCCAATCTTTTGCTCAGGAGATTCATGTTGATGGTGAAAATAGTGTCAAAATTACAAAAAAAAATTTTTTTATCAGGAATTAAATGCCTAAAGATTTGAAAATGGAAATTATTTTTCAGACCACCTATTAAATAGAAGTATAAAATGTCGGCTTTCATATTCTCTTCCCCCAACAGCTTGTAAGAAAATGAAGGAAGTTTTTGAAATGATGTGCCTAGGTAAAGAAAGACTACTTAAAATCTCTAGAGGGAAATGTTTCTAAAGAATAGGACATAGAAAAATGTCCTATTGAATGTGTTCTAGAACTATGCTCATACTATCATCACCACCTCATTCAGATGAAAACAAAGAACATTTGATTCAAGAGTATACTAACAAAACCACACAGCCTAATTATACCCGTTTCTTGCACTGCATGATCAAACTCTGAACATTTAGCCACTTTGATATATGGATTTTATTTTTTTGCTCCAAACATTTGAAAATATGTCATACACGATACTTTGTGTAGGGAGAAATGCACTGAGGTGTTGTGAACAATTTTTGAGAATCCTAGTTAAATAACTGCTATAGAAGACATATATCTTCTTGGCTTTGTCCTGAGGGGACTTAATTAATGTTTGTGAATAGAATGTCTTGTGTGTGGAGAGATGAAATGAGTAAAGTCATCATAGCTAATTGAATGCTACCCACCTTTATTTTAACAGATATTAGCAGAGTGGTGCATTATTTCTTTCAGTCTGAACAGTAAACAGAAGTGGGTACTGTCTGACCCTTTGTGACCCAAAATGTGATAACTTAATTCATCCCTAGATGATTCTCAGGAGATTTGGGAACAATAGGGAGAAAGGAATAGTAAAGTAACAACTTTTTGATTCTTAACAAAACAGAATGATTTACTTATAAACCACTGCTATTCCTACATTTGTGCAGATACCTTGAATTTCCATTTACAAATAAGGGAGAAGTAGAAGGGAGAGTATGAGGAGAAGCAAATCAAAAGAAACAATACACAGGGAACCATCACTCCTTGATTTATAGGTGAGGAAACTAATGTCTAGAAAATTTAAATGCCTTACCACACTCCACACATAGCTGTGACTCTAACACTAGAAATTAGGTCCTCTAAATCCCAGCCAAGGGAAACACAATATATAACAAATTTGAGAATGGAGACAGGTAATTTATGTGTCTCTGGAAATTTTTTGTAGGTTTTGCCTGTTAACTTACCCTATTGAACGTGTAGTTGATACAAAATTGCTGAGCTATTTAAACTTTTGTCACATCATGATATGTCATAATTATTTTATAGGCCCACAGCTTGGTTTTCAGGTAAGAAATTAATGAGCAGTACAAAAGGGACTCATGAAGCATTTTGCAAGCTTATCTTTGGTGTAAGTAATGTCTTGTTAAAGAATTATTTTCTACCTTTATGGTTGAGTTTTGGTTAATATATAAACAGTATGCGTCAATAGAGAGCTCTTTGCAAATATAGAAACTTGAGGTTTTGAATATTAAGTATTTCTGGGAAACCTATCCAGATTGGCAGCCATTTGTGTGTTTGATTGTTGAGCATTGTGTAATATCTAAGTCCCATGTCTAAAAAAAACACTTAGAGTTTCCAATGTGATTAAAGCAATTTGCTGAAATGAAAGCAAAAAAAATCTTATTGATCAGAAACCATGGAAAATGTAGATCATACAACATAGATAGCACCTTCATTCATCTTTTTCTGGTTTATCTACCAGTTTGCCCAAACTAACCTAATTGTTATTCATTTCTTCAACAAATAAACATACTGTTTGCCTCTGGGGGTACATACTGAACAAGATAAATAAAGCCCCTGTTATCATAGATCTCATAGTATACTGTGAGAGATAATAAAGAAGTAGCACTAAATTCAAATAGTGATCTGTTCTATGATATTAAAAAAAAAATCACAGTGAAAGTTTAGAGGCTCCTGGGGAGGACAGAGGAAGACTAAATAGAGTGGTCAGGGAAGGTCTTTTTGAAAAGGAGCCATTTTAGCAGAGTCCTGAATAAGTAAGTAAACAAGTCATGTAACAATACAGCGGAACGTTCCAAAGAGAATAGCATGGGCAAAAGTCCTGCATGGCAATGAGCCTGTCCTATTACGGGAGCAAGAAAGAGGGAGTGGAGTGAACAGGCAAAATGGGAAGGAATTAGGTTGAGAGGTAGTCAGGGGCCAGGGGAGTTGGGGAAAACTCAGTTCGTAGGGGATTTGCAGTGTCCATCTTCTCTGAAATTTGTCTTGAATGCTTAGAACTTAGAGATAGATAGGAAATAGTTACCTGTTCACTATTTAAGAAATGCCTGAATAGGTGCTTTGAATACTTGATTTTACAAGTCCAAGGCACAGGATATCTGCTGTGAAGAATGTGCATAACAGGGTGTTATGGACTGAATTGTGTGCCGCCAGACTGTATGTGTTGAAACCTAACCTAAGTACCTCAGAATGTGACCGTACTTGTGGAACTTTGTTATGGCTGTCATAGCTAACTAATGGATCAGAGGTCATCAGAATTTTATAGTTGTGGTAAAACATGTTGTAGCCAACATGTCTGCTGTAATTATATGCCACTACCTTCGATTGCTCATTTTTTGGTTTAAGTAGTATAAGCAAAATCGTGATGGGGCCCCCAATGGTCCCTGCCTCCTGCTATTCTTAGCCTTGTGTGGTTCCCTCACACAAAATAGAACTGATTCATGTAACCCATAGAAAATAATGGTGACTTCCAAGGCTAGGTCATAAATGATACTGTGGCTTCCGTCTTTCTCTTGAATCATGGACTCTGGAAGAAGCCAGCTACCATGTTAGAAGGACACACAAACTGCCCTATAAAGAGGTTCGCATGGCAAAGAACTGAGGCCTTCTGACAACACGAAGGCACATTAATAAGGAGCCTTAGAAACACACTGCAGCTCCAGCTGACGTCAGGATGGCAAGGCCCTGAGAGATCTTGAGCCAGAAACACCCACCCAAGCTGCTCCCCATATTCCTGAACCGTAGAGGTAGTTGAGTAATAGCTGTATATTGTTGTTGGGAACTGTGAAGTCTGGGTAATTGGTTACATAGCAATAGGTATGTAATGCAATAAATAGAAACTCAGCAAGATAGCTACATTCCTTCTTGTGAATCTGAAAGTAGGTCAGTGGAATCTTACTCAGTCTGAATTAAAGGAAAAGACTTTTGAGCTTTCACTGCAAAGAGAAAACCCAAGCCTAGAGTGACATATTAAAGGCCTAACTGAATTTTTGGCTAGGGTCTTTGGACGTTTGGCTTCTTAAAAATTCTGGAAGAGTTGCTAATAAAGAGAACTATAATTTATTTAACTATGATCTTAAACACATGTTGACATATATTTAATTCAGTCTGGAAGATGACAAGCCTTTCTGTAGTTTCCTAGAATGTGCATCAGTTTTGACAATTATCAGGTCTGTTCCCATGGAATGATAAAACATTTGTTTGCTTTTATGGCATAGATGATGCCTTTGCAAAGGAGAACGAGATCCGCTCACTTTAACATGCCTTTTGATTTTGCTTATTCTAACTTAGGCCAAAAGATGAGAAATTGAAGGCAGTGCCATATAATTACAGCAGACATGTTGGCTACAATAGGAGTATTTGGTACTAAAGCTCTACCTTAACTACCAAATTGTAATTTAAAGACAAATGAGATGTCTATTGGCGCTAAGTGATTGCAGCTTTTACAAAAAGAAAGCATAGAATATTTCATAAAGTTAGTCTGGATTTGTTATTCTTTCAAAAGGACATTATCTCTATTACTAGATTCATTAATTCAATGGTCTTAGGCTGTTTTCGGCAGGAATAATGTATGACAGTAAAGCAGGATAGTAAAATGAAGACCCTGCTTGGGCTTTTCCCGGCTTACATGTGGCACTTGGCAGGCCCCTCGTGGAGGCTGAGGATCGACAGCAGATCCCAGCCCTCTCACCAGAAGAAGGTGATGTACACCTCCCCCCACCAACAGTGTGATAGTGGGGACTAGAGGGTTATCAGAGAGCAAGACAACACAATGTAGGGAGAAGAAACACAAACTTGAGCATGGGATAGGAAGGGAGACAGGCACAAGTTAAAAGAACAAGTACTTTGACACTAAATTTCTAAATGGGTTACAAGAGGGGGGCCTGGGTGGCTCAGTTAAGTGTCCAACTTCAGCTCAGGTCGCGATCTCATGGTTTGTGAGTTCCAGCCTCATATCAGCCTCTGTGCTGACAGCACAGAGCCTGCTTCAGATTCTGTCTTGCTCTCTCTCTGCCCCTCCCCGTTTGCATTCTCTCTTTCTCTCAGAAATAAACATTAAAAAGAGTAAATGCATGAGGATATGCATTAGGGAGAGTATAGGGTAAGGGAAATAAATGGACAGCATTTTCGTACTAAATACATAGGAGGCAGGATAGCACAACATGTGTAGTTTGGGCACTGGAGTTAACACCAGCTCTGGTTCAACTTCTGGTCCCAATTATGTGATCCTGAAAGGTTGTTCTCATGGTATGACAAGGGGCCTTTCACAGGCCAGACTAACGTGTAAAAGATGCAGACAGTGCTGGTTCCAGTTGACTTCCAGATGAGAAGCTCTGATTCCCCATGTTTGCTGTATTCTTTCCCATCCTAGACTCTGCCCTGTTTGGTAATGGGATCTTTTTGAGCCTTCTGCTCTCTAAGGCTAGCTTTATTTTTAATTTGTACAAGATAATAGTTTATAGCTAGCAGCCATTTATGTTTCCAAAGGAACATACTGCCTTTGGGATACTTTGAATTTAACTAATGGAAAGGACTAATAAATGTGATCTTGATGAGCACTGGGTATTGTACGTGAGTGATGAATCACTGAATTCGGCTCCGGAAACCAATATTAAACTGTGTGTTAACTAAAATTGAAATTAACAAAATCTGATTTTTAAAAATAACTTATCAAAAGTAAACGTGTGCATGTAATGTGTGTATGTGTTTCCAATTGCTATTGCCACAAATGACCACTGGCTTAAAAACCTGAAAAAGCACATACTGATTCTTTTGCAGTTCTAGAGGCCAAAAAAATCCCAAAATGGGTTGACAGGGTAACATTCCTTCTGGAGGTTCAAGAGAAGAATCTTTTTCCTTTTTCTAGCTTCTAGCAGCTGCCTGCATTTCTTGGATCATGGTTCTACTCTCGTTCTTTAAACCCAGCCATGTAGCACCTTCCTCTCACTCCCTTTGCCTCTCCTCTTCTCTCTCACTCTCTCTCTCTCTCTCTCTCTCTCTCTCTCTCTCTCTGTTTCTGTCTGTTGGTCTGTTTCTCTCTCCCCCTCCCTGTATCAGCCCATCTCTTTCTGACCTTTTTGCTTTTAAAAATACTGTTGTGATTACATTGGCTCCACCTGGAATCAGGCTAGTCTACCCTTCTCCAGGTCCTTAAATTGATCACATTGGCAAAGTTGCTTTTGCCATTTAGGGTACCTTATTTACAGGTTCCAGGAGAAGTACATTAGCATCTTTTGTGGGCCATTATTCAGCCTATGACCTCCTAATGACTGAAGGCAGTCAGACAGAAGGAATTCTCTTACCCAGTTCTTTTTGTTTTATTCAGACCTATTGATTTTTTTTTTTTACTTACAAAGCCAAATAGTGCAAATTTATTTCAATCAATAATAAAATGGGTAGGCAGTAGTAATACAGTATCATACAGTAGGTTAGTTAACAGCAGTAAAATGAAGAAACAATGCACACAACAACATGCATGAGCCACAGATAGTGCTGCTGTAAACATTGGGGTGTGTGTGCCTCTTCGAAACAGCATACCTGTATCCCAAACATAGTGGGTGAAAAAGGCAATAAGAAAAGGAAACAATGCAGGATTTCATATATATAAAGTTGCAACTAATCTGTGAACATAAATTCAAATTCCGGGTTTTAGGTGATTTTGACTTGGAACTTCTTTTGTGTGGTAGTGTAATGTATATGTTGATTGAATTTTTTTCAGTTTTTTTTATTAGAAAATACACATAAAATCTGTCATCTTACTCATTTTTAAGGGAACGGTTCAGTGTATGTTCATAATATTGTGTAAACATCACCAACATCCGCCTCCATAATTCTTTCCTCTTGTAAAACTGAAACTCTACACCCATTAAAATTTTTTAATGTTTTTGTTTTTTTTCTTTTTTTTTTTAAATTTCAGGTTTTTAATTTACATCCAAAATTAGTTAGCATATAGTGCAACAATGATTTCAGGAGTAGATTTCTTAATGCCCCTTACCCATTTAGCCTATCCCCCTTTCCACAACCCCTCTAGTAACCCTCTGTTTATTCTCCATATTTAAGAGTCTCTTATGTTTTGTCACCCTCCCTGTTTTTATATCATTTTTGCTTTGCTTCCCTTATGTTCATCTGTTCTGTGTCTTAAAGTTCTCATATGAGTGAAGTCCTATGTATGATATGTCTTCCTCTAATTTCGCTTAGCATAATAACCTCTAGTTCCATCCACATAGTTGAAAATGGCAAGATTTCATTCTGTTTGATTGCTGAGTAATACTCCATTGTACATATATACCACATCTTCTTGATGCATTCATCCATTGATGGACATTTGGGCTCTTTCCATACTTTGGCTATTGTCGATAGTGCTGCTGTAAACATTGGGGTGCGTGTGCCTCTTCGAAACAGCATACTTGTATCCCTTGGATAAATACCTACTAGTGCAATTGCTGGGTCGTAGGGTAGATCTATTTTTACTTTTTTGAGGAATCTCCACACTTTTCCAGAGTGGCTGCACCAGCTTGCAGTCCCACCAACAGTGCAAGAGGGTTCCCGTTTCTCCACATCCTCTCCAGCATCTATAGTCTCCTGATTTGTTCATTTTAGCCACTCTGACTGGTATGAGGTGATATCTCAGTGAGGTTTTCATTTCTCTTTCCCTGATGAGTGACGTTGAGCATTTTTTCCTGTGTCAGATGGCCTTTTGGATGTATTCTTTGGAGAAGTGTCTATTCGTGTCTTTTGTCCATTTCTTCACTGGATTGTTTGTTTTTTGGGTGTTAAGTTTGATAAGTTCTTTATAGATTTTGGATACTAACCCTTTATCTGATATGTCATTTGCACATATCTTTTCCCATTCTGTCGGTTGCCTTTTTTTATTTCGATGATGTCCCAGTAGTTCATTTTTGCTTTTGTTTCCCTTTCCTCCAGAGACGTGTTGAGTAAGAAGTTGCTGTGGCCGGTCAAAGAGGTTTTTGCCTGCTTTCTCTTCAAGGATTTTGATGGCTTCCTGTCTTACATTGAGGTCTTTCATCCATTTTGAGTTTATTTTTGTGTATGGTGTAAGAAAGTGGTCCAGGTTCATTCTTCTGCATGTCGCTGTCCAGTTTTCCCAGCACCACTTGCTGAAGAGATTGTCTTTATTCCATTGGATATTCTTTCCTGCTTTATGAAAGATTAGTTGGCGATACGTTTGTGAGTGCATTTCTGGGTTCTCTATTCTGTTCCATTCATTTCAGTGTCTGTTTTTGTGCCATATTGATTTTTTTTGAAGTTTATTCAAAGAGAGCATGCATACATGTGCACATGAGCAAGCGTGAGTGGGGGGAGGGGCAGATGGAGAATCCCAAGCAGGCTCCAGACTGTCAGTGCTGAGCCCCATGTGGAACTCAACCCCAAGAACCAGGAGATCGTGACTTGAGCAGAAATCTAGAATCTGATGCTAAACCAACTGAGCCACCAAGGTGCCTCCAGACCTATTAATTTAAATGTCAATTTCCTCTAGAAACACCCTCACAAACCCACTTAGAGCAATGTGTGACCAAATGCCTGGGCACCCAGTGCACCAGTTGACACCTAAGTGTCAAATATTGAATAGAATTTATATTCTATCACAATATAGCTAAAATAATTCCCACAATATAGGAATATAGTTCTTTATTGTCTTGATCTAAACACATCCACGCTGGAGGTGTCAACCAGTTTGCCATATTCTGTAAAAGAACTTTATTCCCTGTGCCACTGTTGGGGAAATTTAGCTAGATGGGGACTGGTTAAATTGTGCTCAAAAACCTAGTAAAACTGGGAAGTAGTAGACATGTTTTCTCTGTTTGGCATAAATCCTTTCCTATGACGTAAGCAATTTGTAGTTTATCTTTCCAATGTGAAAGAATGACACTCCAGAAACCAAAACAGCAACGTGTGTGTTAGAGGTGCAAGGCTGGGAAAATGGAAGAACTGCGTTTGCTATCCTTAAGTCGTAGAAGCTCAACGGTGGCTTTAGGTTGTCTTCCATTTCTGTGTTGTTTGGAATCTCGCTGCCTTGAAAGTTATGCACTTGAGGACTCGAACTTGCCCAGAATAAGATCATGAGCAGTGGGGACCAAGTCTATGTTGGGAACTCAGGGTTTGGGACAGAAATTGGCCAAGTTGGACTCTAAGGACCTTTGTATTAGCTTGCTTTATTAAAATTGCATGTATTAATTATTGGGAAGGGTATGTATGGGTGACTTGAGATCTCACTGCCCCTACCCTCTCTCTCCCATAAAGCATACTAACAAATGAATTAAGAATCCTTTCTTCTATCAATAGAATAAATATTGGTGTTTGTCAATGGAACTTTATTTCTTCAAGTTTCAGATTCTGATCCTGATCGTGCTAAACACCAAGCATCCTAGTGAGATTCACATTGTTCTCAGTCACTGAAAACTGGTTTATTATTACATTTTTAGTCCTTGATGCAGACAACAGTTCTTAGTTGAGCAACAGTCTATTGCTTAGTTGGACCTTTACTATGTTTGAAACACAAGCAAAGGGCCAAGCAGCATGGTAGATGCCACGATCACATATAAACATGAATATAACATGGTTTTGCCTTCGAAGAGCTAATACTTTAAGAGTATATAACAAATGTAAGAATGATTTCAAATCTAAGTGGTAGGGAAAGTGACATTTAATTTTATTAAACTTGCTCATGGTAGCTCGAGCTACCTCTATCCTTCTCCCTCATGCATGCTCTAACTTCCCTGCTTTTTATCTGACCTGATTTATATTGTGATTTATCTCACATAGGCTCCAGAGTTACCCGTTGCCTGACAGGGTTCCCAGAGGGAATCTGTGTGTATGTGTGTGTCAGTGACTCGGCCACGGCCTGATCACTGACCCTGCCATACATAGACCTTTAGACCAGTCTTGCGATACGTCCCCAGCAGCCACTGAACACTGGAGATGTGGCTAGTCCAAACTTAAGTGTGCTGTAAGTACAAAACACACAAGGGATTTCCAAGATGTAGTATGGGGCAAAAAGAAATATCCCTGAACAATTTTTAATGTTTTTAAATATGTTGGATTAAAGATAATATTCTTTGTTTTTAAAATAGCTACCAGAAAATGTAAAATTATGTAATTTATGTAATACATAGAATACATAAGATTTAAAAATTAAAAGTGCATTTGACTTGTGTTGCACAGTCCTGCTTGAGGGCAGAGGTCAGCAACTTTTCCAGTAAGTGGCCAGATAGTCCATGGTTTTGAGTTCTGGTCATAGGCAATATGTAATGAATGAGTGTGGCTGTATCCGTGAGCTGTACAGGACAGGAGCAGGGCCAGATTTGGCCTAAGAGCCAGAGTTCATGGACAGCTGATTTAGACTTTAAGCAATAGGTAACTATTTCCTTCAAGATGGTTTTTGGACTTCTGCCTCTCGCTCTACTTGAGTCATTGTCATTAACAAAGGCACACATTTCTCTGTGATCCCAACAATGCTCTTGTTTGGCCATTCTCACATTGTACAACTGTCTCGGAATAAAGGCCCATCTGTGAGGCCCCCGCAACAGACTCCTGACGGCAACTAACTTGCATACAAGACAGAATATGATAAATGTTAAAGCAAAGTGCTTTAACACAGAAGGTTGTGCTATGGGCCTGAGGTGGTGCCAATAACTTTGTTGTTTCCTTGAGAACACTTTCTGAGTGGAATGTGGTCCTAGATCTATATATGTGAGCAACCCATGTCAGACACATTTCCTCATTGACTCTTCAGAATCTGTGAGGTATTACTGACTGCATTTCATAAGAAGACAATGACTTAGAAAGGCTAAGTAATATGCCCAAAGGAACATAGTTTATAGAGGCAGAGCTGGCGTTGGGAGTTGGGGCCTGAGACGAAACCTCATATTCTTTTTCACTTAGTTGTACTGCTTCCCATGAAAGTCTTGTGAAATCTCAGAATAAGGCACAAACTAAGAAAATTTGACCTGTCCTTTGAGTTAGCTAATAAATAAAAGGCTATTGGGAGAATGTGGTCTGGGATCAACTTTTCTTGCTTCTCTATTTAGGTCAGTTGATAAACTGAGCACAAAAGAATCAGACTTTGAAAAGTTAAAAAGCACTACATGTTAAAACTAAGCTCCGTGGTCAAAGAAGGAAGTAATATCCACTAACTATTCTTCTAGTGTCCCCAGGATAGGATATCCCCTAGTGTAGACATTGCCTCAGCATAGGGTGGCTCGTGTCAATTTGTGGGATTAGTAATTCCTCTTAAAACCATGGTTGACTCTTGGAAGTCCAGTTATTTTAAAAGCAATGCTGAAGAGGCTTTTAAAAGGGGAACTTTATGTGTACTTTTTATTACACAGTCAACCAAGCATAACTGTACGCAATAAGTAACATATTCTAAAACAATAGAGATTCCATGTCAATTTCTTTCTAACCATTGAAATCTCTTGGCTTGATGGTTTTAAACCATTTATGGAGGGGGGAGGGGTGAAAGGCAATACAGTCCATTCTGAGATTATGATAAAAATCAATCATAGAAAAATGTAGTTTTGAGTACACGCACCCAGTTGTGTACCCAGTATCGGGAAGTTTAAGGATCTTTGAAGGCTACCCGTAGACAATATTCTTAGACTCCTGATGAATATTCATTGATCTACATTTTCTGTTGATGATTTGATCCAATCTCTGTGAGGAAATAAGATCTGCCTCAGTTCACTCAAGATTCCCTGGTTCCCAACTACTATACTAACATTGTTCATATTATATATATTAGTGTTTAAGACACAGTCTGTGATTCGAGAAAAACTATATGGTACACTGTAGCTCGTGCTTATGTACTTGTGTTAAGTGTAGCAGAAAGTTAAGGGTATGAAGATGCAGTTTTTAGTTATCCTGAGATAGTAGCAAATGAAAACCATTTTCTTTTTTTGAATTCAGGACACTTGTATTGGTTTCTTGGGTGGCAGATCGTCTTTCCCGTCAATGATCTAAATATTGTAAGAATGACTGGGGTGACTGAGCCTACCTCTTAAAAACTTAAACGTGTAGATTGAAATAGCACAGAATTATCATCAACCTCCCCCTCCCCAAAAGCTAGCTATAAAGACTATCAGGAATATGAGTACCACTTGAGAATTAGAGAATACACTGATGTGGGTTTTGTGTGTGTGTCAACGTGGTGATGTTGTATGGGTGCTCAAAATTGTTCAGAAGTTGCTTAAATAAAAGCATTTGAGACCCATGGGGGGAGACAAAAAACAAAAAACCATGACCTCACTCACCAACCTCTTCTGAAATCTTGATTAGTCTAAATAAATCCACTGCAAAGAAATAGAAATGCAGCCATTTCTGATGGGAAATTTTGAGCACAACCATAATCGGGCCATGAAACCACTAGTCAGTAGGTTTCTCATCCTGTGTTAGACTTGGTTAAATGGTCCTTCACTATGTAAAAGTCTCCTTGCCTTGGCAGTCTCTCAGTCTTCTGTGCTCCTGTAGCATTTGAACTGATGAAATAGCATTCCTTGGAATATGGGCCTGCCTGTCCCAGCTGACTGTAACATTGTCCTCATCCATCTTTGCGTCCCTGACTCTGAGCACAGTGACTTGGGTATAGTAGGTGCTCGAGAAATGTGTGTTGAACGAATAAGTAAATGGATAAATGTCTAAAAGAAGGATCAAAAGAGTTGAGTCCTGTCAGATTGCCAGATGAAGGACTGAAATGTCTGTGATGGAAAATTAAAATTGACTCTTGGTGATGATCCTTGGAAAATAGTACAGATGAAGACCTTTAACAGTATAATTTAGTGATTATTAATGAATAGAAATCCTGGCACTACTACTCACTAGCAGTGTGACCTTGGGCAAGTTATTTAACCATTCTGTGCTTAATTTAGTCATCTGAAAAATGTGATAAAACTGTATTGACCTTACACATTGTGTTGTTTTGATTAAATGAGTCCATATTTGCAGAGTGACTGATGTGTAAGAAGTGTTATATGAGGGGCGCCTGGCTGGCTCTGTCGGTGGAGGGTACAACTATTGGTCTGAGGGTTGTGAATTCAACCCCCATGTTGAGTATAGGCATGAGTTTAACTATGGAGTCTATATTTGGGGTGAAGAGGAATGAACAGACAAACCACATACTCTGCTTTCCCAAATTCCATGGGCAGGACACGCTGGGATCATGTGGATGGGAAAAGTTAGGGCAAGAACTAGACTGACATTAAAATACAAGTAACCACATACCCTTCTTCTATTTTGCCTTTAATCCTATTTTGCTATTAACATATAACAAAAATCAGTTAAGCAAAGCCATCTTCTTACTGGAAAAATGTATTTATAAGTAATTTCAACAGTCTGTGATTCCAGTGAATTAATTTGTAGTTTGGCAAGGACATATTTGGACAGAAGTAGTGCTCCCTTCTTTTCCAGGCACTGGTCCCTCCAGGGTCATAAGTTGGATGGCAGAAGAGGCTCCCAAATTCTTCCAGATGCCCAGGCTGCTGTCAAGTACAGTCCAGCAGGAGACCCTAGAGGGGACACTGGGGCCATGATGCACTATTGCATAAAGCTTTATGTCCCTGATGCCAAGTTTGCTGGTTTGCTTCCCAAGTAGACTGGCTTTCTCCAAAGCAGAATGATCCGGCCAAAGAAACATTGGATTTAATCAGAGGAGCTGGCTATATTTCAATCAAGACTTCAAAATCTTGCATCAAGTCTTTAGATGTCAAAAGTTTTCCATTTGTCTTACCCTGGTATTTTATTAAATTATATTAATTAATTCTTACTGTGTACCCTGTAAGAATGATAGTGTACTAAATACCGTGGACCATCAATCCAGGCTTCAGTGAGAAGTGATGAAGGCAACTGGGCAGAAGACTGCTGTACCTAACCTTCTGCTTAATCCTAGAGGACAAACACAAAACGTCCCATGCTTCCATCTCTGCACCCTGCTCATGTATGCCTCAGTGCCTGCAAAAGTGTAGTGAGATGGCTGTTGCATGGCTTGTCTTGGCTAAGTATGTGGCCCCGTACCTTGCTACACAGTCCAGACAAAGTTCTAAGACAGGGCCACTGAATATGCATGAACAAAGCTCCGTTCACAAATTACTGCTAGGGTATTTTCGTTAGATACTGTGAAGTAAATTTTCTTGGGGGTCAGTGTTGAAGTACTTGCACTTTTCCCAAGGGCATTAACCTCAAAAATCGAGAATCACTTCAGTGCTACAAATGAGAACTGAGCACCTACTTTGTGCCAAGTGCTATTTTAGAGATTCATTTCTTTTTAGAAGAAATTTACAGGGAATAGAGTCTAAACCTAAATCTGTCAGGTACTGTACTGAGTTCAGTGAAAACATGCCCTTTAGTTAGCTTTTCACTTTTTACTCAGCCTTACAGAATAAAAACAAATCAGCTACCTTGTCTTCCCTGTGCATATGTATAAAAGTCATTTTGGGCTTATGTACTAAAATAGAAACCCAAAAGGCCCAAAGTCAAATTCTGCTGAAGTATAGAGCTGTGTTTTATGATTTTATGTGAAATATAATAACTGCATTAGACATTTTAGGCAATTACAATGTGAGGGTAATTTATAATCTGATTCTGTTATGATTCACTGAGAACTAGGCAAACATAAGAGACAAATAAGCATAAATATATCTGAATCTATTTTAATCTGTTAGATAGGTATCTGTGAGATCAATTTATTTTACAATGTGTGCCAATGACTAGAAACATTACAATTTAATTGTAGTAATTCTCATTTAATAAAGTTACATCTGTTAATAAAAAACCAAGAATTTTTATAGGCCTCCTTTGTTGAAAGCAAAACTTTATCACCACTTTTATATTTCAGTTATAATGAAGGTACAGTTTCCTTCTTAAGCTGCCAAATGGTCAGCTTTCATGGTAGACACATACTGGGCCCGTGTTTGTCTTTTGTTTTTTAAGTCTCTGTGGACTCCAGCCTATAAAGCTTCTGTTCCATCTTGAGCTCTAACATGTACCTCCATCCTTCCTCCTCCTCCGAGCCCCCTGGAGGTAAACATTACCGTCTGGTCTAAGTAACTTTCTGAGGGTCTCCCTGCTACTTACTGATATTAACTCCCTCTGTTTTGCACTAAAATGACTGTTCATCCTCACATTAAAAATAAAAAAAACTAAAAGAGGAAGGCCATGGAAAACTCTTTAAAAAATTAAATGAGCAAGTTTATGCAACTTAAACCACCAGCAAAGAAAAATGTGCAATTGCTTCTCAAAGTGGGGCTCTGTACTCTTGAGATTTCATTCAATTTTATTTTATACTTAAGTAAATCTGCCTCTTAAATTTGCCAATTTGTTAATAGTGGCCTTACTTTGGACTCCCAAGGACGTCAACAAAACTTAGGGCATCCACTGGTAGTGGTCCAATAATGCATTTAGTTAAGACAAGCTCAAAGCAATGTATTTTGTTTTTTAAAGTCTGAGTGCTTCTGGAAGGAATCTCTTAGGCTGAAAAATAAAAGGAGTTAGGATCTATGGGATTAGATCATTCTCTAATGTTAAGCTTGTGATCTTGAGCAAAAGTGAATTGCAAAGCAGAGCCCCACTCCCCAGTCTAAATTAACTTAGCTTTCACATATGAGACTATAGAACGTGCCTGCTGCAGTCATAACAGATGCCATGAAACAATAATCTTTGTTTTCGCCATTGGCTTATTTGCATGCTTTACAAATGAGTGCTTGTTCAATCTTTCTTCTATATGCAAGCCCTTTCAGTGTCTTAATAAAAGAAGATTTTTTTAAAGTTGCTTTCTAGTGAAGATGCAAGTAGTAGTGTTCAGGGATATTGATACTTAAAAAATAGTTAACGAACCACAGCTTTTAGTCAGGCATTTGTGTTAAGTGTGAATAAGACCTTTTTCCTATCCTCACAGAGCTTACAGTTTGAAGGATTCTTTTTTTTTTTTTAGCAAGGATGGACAGATACAGAGTAAGTCTGCTACAAAGCTAAAAAATGATAGAATTATGGCAGCTGTGAAGAGGCTTCAGGGTAGAGAATGAATGAACAATTCACGTGAAAGTACTCAGGAAAGGAATCAAGGAGGAAAGACTGTTTTGACCTAGAAACTCATCTTTCAAGATGAACAAGGTGGGAAAGGGTATCTCAGGCTGAGGAACCCATAGAAGCAGGGATATAGAAAATGCAAGAAGATGAAATGTTCAGGGATAGTCATTAAGCCCACATAGCCGGGATGCAGAGCGTATGATACCTGGGAATAATACCTGTAAAGGAGGTTTGCTACAGCACCAGATTCAATAGTTTGGTCTGCCAGTAATAGGGAGCCATCAAAAGTTTAAAAGAAAAGGGACACGATACGACAAAAATTTGAGAATGATGAATGGAGCCATCATATAGAAAAGATAGGATATTTTGATAGCTATGGTTAGGGGGTTTAGAGCAGTTAGCCAGCAGTTGTTACCCCTTTTTTACCTGTACGAACATTTACATACAAGTCTTTGTGGCGATAAATTTTTTCAGTATTCTTAGGTACGCAAGAAGAGAGTTGCTACATTCTATGATACATGTATATTTAACTTTTTAAGAAACTTCCAGACTATTGTCCTAATTTTTTTGAAATGCCTGTAAATTCTGATAAATCTGATACATTAAGTTATGATTCATTTTCCATTCTTATAGTTGATAGTCCTTTCAAACAAAATTTCATTCTCAGTTATGTCTGTTCATTCTGGAGATGGTGGAATCCTGCCTAAGACCTTCTTAGTAAAAGTTGAATGAGTTGGAGGCATTTTCTCCAACAAAGACTATTACATAATTACTTGTTTTTGTATCTTTTAAGAAATGATGAGTTTTGAGATAGTAGTTAAGGGAACGAATATCATATCCCAAGTAAGTTTACTTTTCATTTTTTTTTAACTTGGAGGCAGAAAATGAAGGATTTTTAGAAAAGATCAAAAAGATGACAACACAAGAAGCTTTAGACTTAAGTTTTCAAAGTAAATACAAGCCTTAGCCAAGCTCTGCCATGACAAACATATTCTCGTGTGTGTGTGGCGGGGGGGACAGGGTATCAGAAAAAATAGATATTCTTGACTTGGACAAAGTCCATGGATGGTATCATTTCTTAACTCAAGACATACTTGTACATTGAATGGAAAATAGGGACTATGTTTTAGACTTCTGGTCAGAATTTTAAAACAGGTTTTTGTAATACCTCTTGAAACCCCCCCCCCCCTTTATATCTTATGGGAGTTCCATGTGTCATGAAATATTCTTTTAATTCTTTTCAACCATTTTAGAGTGTAAAAACTATTACCTCATGGGCTACACATGGGACTGTGGGTTGGTTTGGCCTGTGGGTGGTGGTTTGCCACCACTACCATGGATAGCTTCCTCTATCAGCAGGTGATCTTTGCCGCTCTTGAATTTTGCAAAGTTCACTGATGTTCTTTGTACACCAACAATATTTGGCAGATGTTAGGAAACAAATAACGTGGACTCCACTACTTGATATTATTCTGCTTGGAAATATTTTGGGAAGTTTATTTTGGCTTTTATCCCATAGATTTTATATTCATGTTAGAGAGGACAGTTATGTTCTCCAAGGAAACTCTTCTCTCTCACTCTCTACTTGAAAGCCCCTTTTCCTTGGTTAGATGTTTTAACTCCTAAAATTACTCTTAGAACTGCCTTTTTCATCTGAGAGTTAAAAATTACAAAAAAATTTTTGCTTAGGGAAATGCAAACATTCACTTCCTAAGGTTTATGGAGAAATTAGAAGGTTCTTAAAAAAAAAAACAACAAAAACAAGCAGTTAGTTTTAGCAGTGATCATTCAGAATACACTGAATCTTAGCCAAAAGGCCAAGAAGCCATATGATGCAGAATAGAAAAGGTGCATCAATTTGCTAATTACTTTTTCCCACTCTAATATCATCCAGAATTCAGTTTCTGTCAATGGTGTATGAAAAATTAAGAGGATCGAAGTTTCATGATTTATGTTCTGTACAGATGATCTTGAATGTCTATTTCTACTTAAATTATTCACAAGTAAATAGTTTCATGGACCACTACTAAAACTCTTAGGATTTTTTTTTCACAACCAGAAATACTTGAGGTTTATTAGGGTTCCAAGATGCATAATAAAACTCTACCATAATTCTGGGGGTGCCTGGGTGGCTCTGTCAGTTAGGCTTCTGACTGCAGCTCTGGTCATGATCTCACAGCTTGTGAGTTTGAGCCCCGTGTCGGGCTCTGTGCTGATAGCTCAGAGCCTGGAGACTGCTTCAGATTCTTTCTGTGTCTCCCTTTCACTGTGCCCCTCCCCTACTCATGCTCTGTCTCTGTCTCTTAAAAATGAATAAATGTCAAAAAACTCCACTCTACCATAATTCTTAAATCACAGAGGGTTATTTATGTTTATATTACCCTGGCCATTTTGGTTTTTACCTTGGAAAGTGAGATGATGAAAAGTAGAATTATAGTGTCCAATAGCAGATATATCACAAATAGTTAAAGATACTTGGACCATGAGGTCTATTCTTGTGATAGTAGATAACTGATTAGATAATTTAAAACCATTTCATGTTAACTTTTTATGGTAAGCCTTGGTAACTTGAATAAAAATAGGATTCTTTTATTTCAATTGACTTGAAAGACTGAAGTTCTTGATTCTTCCTTGAAACCTGACCTCACAGTCAATGTTAATGAATGTGAACCAAATTATACCTTCATAGACAAATTAGAACCACTTACTCCTAACACTCCACCCACCAAATGTTTATGTATCTTTGAGTGCAGAAATATTTTCTACTTTTATTCTAGTTTCATTGGTAAAGGATAAAAGTCAAAGCCTATCATTTCCTCCAGTGTTTCAAAAGCTTTTTAATATCTAAATTGCTCATTTTTTGGTGAGTGTTTTGTTCAAAATGAAGCTTTACAAGTTGTATCCCTTCCGCTCCCTTTACCCTAGTAGTATCATTTTGCACTAATATTCAGTGGTCAGGTCTAGCTAAGGTGAATGTCAATTACTAGTTAGATAAAGATACTAAATAAAAATAATGGCATTAACATGGAACATTCTCCAAGATAGTTCACATACTGGGTCACAAAACAGACCTTAATAAGTATAAAAGAATTGAGATCATACCATGCACACTTTCAGACCACAGTGCTATGAAACTTGAAATCAACCACAAGAGAAAGTCTGGAAAACCTCCAAAAGCATGGAGGTTAAAGAACACACCCTACTAAAGAACGAATGGGTCAACCAGGCAATTAGAGAAGAAATTAAGAAATATATGGAAACAAACGAAAATGAAAATACAACAAACGCTTTGGGATGCAGTGAAGGCAGTCCTGAGAGGAAAATACATTGCAATCCAGGCCTATCTCAAGAAACAAGAAAAATCCCAAATACAAAATCTAACAGCACACCTAAAGGAAATAGAAGCAGAACAGCAAAGGCAGCCTAAACCCAGCAGAAGAAGAGAAATAATAAAGATCAGAGCAGAAATAAACAATATAGAATCTAATAAAACTGTAGAGCAGATCAATGAAACCAAGAGTTGGTTTTTTGAAAAAATAAACAAAATTGACAAACCTCTAGCCAGGCTTCTGAAAAAGAAAAGGGAGATGACCCAAAAGATAAAATCAAGAATGAAAATGGAATTATTACAACCAATCTCTCAGAAATACAAGCAATTATCAGGGAATACTATGAAAAATTATATGCCAACAAACTGGACAACCTGGAAGAAATGGACAAATTCCTGAGCACCCACCCACTTCTAAAACTCAAATGGGAAGAAATAGAAAACTTGAACAGACCCATAACCAGTGAAGAAATTGAATCGGTTATCAAAAATCTCACAACAAATAAGAGTCCAGGACCAGATGGCTTCCCTGGGGAATTCTATCAGACATTTAAAACAGAGATAATACCTGTCCTTCTCAAGCTGTCCCAAAAAAATAGAAAGGGAAGGAAAACTTCCAGACTCATTCTCTGAAGCCAGAATTACTTTGATTCCTAAACGAGACAGAGGCCCAGCAAAAAGAACTACAGGCCAATATCCATGATGAATATGGATGCAGAAATTCTCAACAAGGTACTAGCAAATCAAATTCAACAGCATATAAAAAGAATTATTCACCATGATCAAGTGGGATTCATTCCTGGGCTTCAGGGCTGGTTCAATATTCTCAAATCAATTAATATGATACATCACATTAATAAAAGAAAACATAACCGTATGATCCTGTCAATCGATGACAGAAAAAGCACTTGACAAAATTCATCATCCTTTCTTAATAAAGAAGCTCGAGAAAGTCGGGATAGAAGGAACATACTTAAACATCATAAAAAGCCATTTATGAAAAGCCCACAGCTAATAGTGTCCTCAAGGGAGAAAAAACAGAGCTTTCCCCCCTGAGATCAGGAACACGGCAGGGATGTCCATTCTCACTGCTGTTGTTTAACATAATATTGGAAGTTCTAGCATCAGCAATCAGACAACAAAAGGAAATCAAGGCATCAAAATCGGCAAAGATGAAGTCAAGCTTTCACTTTTTGCAGATGAGTGGAAAACCCAACAGACTCCACCAAAAGTCTGCTAGAACTGATACGTGAATTCAGCAAAGTCGCAGGATGCAAAAGTGTAATGTACAGAAATCAGCTGCATTCTTATACACTAATACTGAAGCAACAGAAAGACAAATAAACTGATCCCATTCACAATTGCACAAGAATCATACAATACCTAGGAATAAACCTGACCAAAGATGTAAAAGATCTGTATGCTGAAAATTATAGAAAGCTTATGAAGGAAACAGAAGAAGATACAAAGAAATGGAAAAACATTCCATGCTCATGGATTGGAAGAATAAATATTGTTAACATGTCAATACTACCGAAAGCTATCTACACATTCAATGCAATCCCAATCAAAATTACACCAGCATTTTTCTCGAAGCTAGAACAAGCAATCCTAAAATTTGTATGGAACCACAAAAGACCCCGAATAGCCAAAGTAATGTTGAAGAAGAAAACCAAAGTGGGAGGCATCACAATCCCAGACTCTAGCCTCTACTACAAAGCTGTAATCCTCACGACAGCATGGTATTGGCACAAAAACAGACACATAGACCAATGGAATAGAATAAAGACTCCAGAATTGGACCCAAAAAAGTATGGCCAACTCATCTTTGACAAAGCAGGAAAGAATATCCAATGGAAAAAAGACAGTCTCTTTAGCAAATGGTGCTGGGAGAACTGGACAGCAACATGCAGAAGCATGAAACTAGACCACTTTCTTAAACCATTCACAAAAATAAACTCAAAATGGATGAAAGACCTGAATGTGAGACAGGAAACCATCAAAACCCTAGAGGAGAAAGCAGGAAAAAAACCTCTCTGACCTCAGCCACAGCAATTTCTTACTCGATACATCTCCAAAGGCAAGGGAATTAAAAGCAAAAAAGAATTATTGGGACCTCATGAAGATGAAAACCTTCTGCACTGCAAAGGAAACAATCAACAAAATTAAAAGGCAATCTATGGAATGGGAAAAGATATTTGTAAATGACATATAAGACAAAGGGCTCGTATCCAAAATCTATAAAGAACTCACCAAACTCCAAAAAAATAATCCAGTGAAGAAATGGGCAGAAGACATGAATAGACACTTCTCTAAAGAAGACATCCAGATGGCCAACAGGCACATGAAAAGATGCTCAACGTCGCTCATCAGGGAAATACAAATCAAAACCACACTCAGATATCACCTCATGCCAGTCAGAGTGGTTAAAATGAACAAATCAGGAGACTATAGATGCTGGAGAGGATGTGGAGAAATGGGAACCCTCTTGCACTGTTGGTGGGGATGCAAACTGGTGCTGCCACTCTGGAAAGCAGTGTGGAGGTTCCTAAAAAAAAAAAAAAAATCTACCCTATGACCCAGAAATTGCACTGCTAGGAATTTATCCAAGGGATACAGGAGTACTGATGCATAGGGGCACTTGCACCCCAATGTTTATAGCAACACTTTCAACAATAGCCAAATTATGGAAAGAGCCTGAATGTCCATCAACTGATGAATGGATAAAAAAAATTGTGGTTTATATACACAATGGAATACTACTTGGCAAAGAGAAAGAATGAAATGTGGCCTTTTACAGCAATGTGGATGGAACTGGAGAGTGTTATGCTAAGTGAAATAAATTAGGCAAAGACAGATACCATATGTTTTCACTCTTAGGTGGATCCTGAGAAACTTAACAGAAGACCACGGGGGAGGGGAAGGAAAAAAAAGAGGGAGCCAAACCATAAGAGACTCTTAAAAACTGAGAATAAACTGAGGGTTGATGGGGGGGTGGGAGGGAGGGGAAAGTGGTTGATGGTCATTGAGGAGGGCACCTGTTGGGATGAGCACTGGATGTTGTATGGAAACCAATTTGACAATAAATTTCATATTAAAAAAATAATAAAAATAAAATGCATTAAAATCCGATCGTGTTTTGTCCTGTTTTAGCAAAACATGTGCACTAAGTTAATTCTCTTTTTAGGGTCTTATCCTCTTGCTTTGCGGGGTAGAGATGGAAGAAACATTTGAAATAATTCTGGCCCTTGCCTATTTTGTCAACTGCCCTTGTTCCCCCTCACCCCTGTAATATAAGTTGCCTCACTCCATTAATCAAGTGTGGACTTAGAAAAGGTAGGCTTTGATAGAAAACAACTCCCATAAAGTAATGGGGGAGCATAATTTTGGAGCAACTAAGGACACAAAAGAAAAGTTTATTTAAGCTGTATTGGGGAACTGATGAAAATAAGCTTGACATATATCAGCTCTTTGTCTTTTATATTGATTTTTCAAAAGGGCAATAAAGATCTTTTGAAAGGCCTTAAGAAAGACCAAGTGGTTTTATATGGCATATTTTAAAATATTTTAAAGTTCATTCTCATTTTGAAAAATAACTAATTGAGTTTCTGTGATTATACTATCTATTACTATAGAGAGAGTTTATAGCACCACACTATAAAGTATCAAATTTCCCCTTGGTGAAGAAGGAACCAAATAATGGGCAGTATCTATTACAATATGTATGTTGGATATCTCACATTTATCTCCTGTGACAAAAATAGCTTTAGCAATGTGACCAATTTGACTTAATTGGACATGCCATTGAAGAATCTCAATACGTATTTTTTCATTTAAAAGGTGAAATATGTAAAAGACGTATTTTTCCAGAAAATAGGTCGGTAATGGCTAGTAGAATGTTAGGTATTTTCATAGTATCGTATTCCATTTATTGAAGAAAAGGGAATACTAGTAGAAACTGGCTGTTTCGTGAAATTTGAAGGAGAAACATTGTTCTTACTCAGTGTCCAAGTGTGTACCACAGAAAGAAAAAAATCAACGCTTTTAGATGAGTAGCTATTTCTCAGTCACCTTGTTTAGCTTCTGTACCCACTTTCATTGCTGAAAAGAACATCCCATGAAGGCTGGGTGGGGTGGTTTGGATTCATGAATTAACAATTCCTTGGGGTAAGTTAGAGAACCCGTGTAGCACAGTATACATCATTTTTGTTCTACAAAGCATTTTTGCAAACCTCTGTATTTTCTTTCTTTGATACACTTTGTCTTTATACCAGTGATCTAGTGTCCCTCATTTTCAAACTCCGTTTTCCTTTCAAATTCCTCAAGAACGTTCTTAGAATGGAAGCCACAGTTTCATTTGCTCGTCTTCTTCCCCTAGGGGTGACTCTGACACATTTTAACTGAAATCCTAGTGTACAAACAGGGATTGCTGTCATTTTGCATAGAAACCACCAGCAGACAGTTGAGTTTGTTCATTCTGAGGACAGTCTTAGGCAAGAGAAATTTATTCATAAGAGTGAGTCACTTTTACCACTACACAAAAAAGTAAATTTGGGAAGGATGAGTAATTCTGGGGCTAATATCTTTCTGACTACACAACATAATAGTTCAAAATGTATCTGTGTATTTTTCTCAGGAAGGTGCATAATGAGAAAATACAGCTTTTATTTTCTGTGTTCTTGAACAACACCAAATGTGTTCAGGTAGCATTGCATGTAATTTTACTTTAAAAAGTGTTTGCCCAGCAAATTGGGAATGGGCACCGTTCGATCTCCTTTACCCCTTATGTCCAGCCCCACTCTTGAACCACTCTCCACCCTGCCAGAAAAAAGAAACACACCTAGGATTCAACATTCTTGAAGTGCAAACAAAGGTACAAAGGTAAGAGAAGGAGAAGGAACACTCTATCTTCTCCTTCTCTTACCTTTGCATCTTTGAAATGGGATTGCTAAAATTTTAGTGCTAATGTGTGGCCCTGAATTGGCATTTAAGATGGTGATGGTTGATGACCGCTGATACTTACATAAAGCTGCTTAAGCTGCACCAGGCACTGTCCAAAGTACCAGAGGTATGTTAACTCCCAGAACCCTCACAACAACCCAAAGAGGTAGTTAAAAACTATAATTGCTGTTCCATAAATGAAGAAACTGAGACCCAGGGAGGTCAAGCAACATGCCCGGGGGCACATAGTCTAGTCAGTACTAGAGCTGGGATTTCAACCCAGACAATCAGTCTCCTGGGTAATTCTGCCTAATATCATTAATGCTCGGTTTTACTCAGCTCTTACTGAGCTTCCAAGACCTAATTCGAACTATATAAACAAACGAACAAATAAAAGTTAAAAAAACACTGGAATTTATGTCTTGCATTTTGATACAAAATTAAGCGGAGTGGATTTGGCTACGAGTTACTGAGAAACGTTAGGAAAGGAAGGTAACCATTGTACTGAATATGCATGAGGGGCTAACACATAATGGTCTTGTGATGGGGATATTTTCCACATGGGCAGATAAAGGAGAAGGAAGCCAAGAAAGGTTAGTAAATGTGTCCAGGATGACATTGTAAGTGGTGAACCCAGCATTGGAAATGGTGCCATCCTGCTCTAAAGCTTCTGTTTCTCTGGAATGAGACCTGCCCTCAGAGTGTGTGTCAGTCAGTGTCAACCAGAGAAGCAGCACTGTTTAGACATGTATGTTGTCCAAACTAAACATTTCTGCAGACTAACCTGCAGGCTACCCATTTGCCACCTGGCTTTCCATAACTGATAATGATCTCATGCAGTCGGTGCATTGGCACACCATGGGATTAGTTGCTAACGTGGGAATATCTCTTGTACGAAAACAATGCATTATTCAGCATTTAATATCCTTGCTTGGAGAACTTGTTTTAATACCTTACTGTGTATCAGACACAATTTTAAGCTATTTACATAAATTTACTTGCTGAATCCTCATAACACATCCGTGAAGTTAGCTGTGTCATTAGGCTCGTCTTACTAACGAGGGTACAAATGGGTCAAGGGCCTTACGGGGCATGTAGGTAGCATTTGAACGTAAGCAGTCTGACTGCATAGTTTGAGCTCTTAAAAAGGATTCTTACAAAAGTGTTACAACCAAGAATACTGGCTCACATACTGATGCTCAATCCTGGGTTGTCCACCTGAGTACCTAGTACCTGAAGCCCATTAGTCTTCCACACGAGGCTTATATATAAGCCATTTTACACCTGTAAAGATGCTCAGAGCAAGCACAAAGCAAAAGTTGGAAAGCATTAAAAATAACAACTTGAGTGGGTGGCTCAGTGGGTGGCGTCCGACTTCAGCTCAGGTCACGATCTCAGTCTGTGGGTTCGAGCCCCGCGTTGGGCTCTGTGCTGACAGCTCAGAGCCTGGAGCCTGTTTCGGATTCTGTGTCTCCCTCTCTTTCTGCCCCATCCCCGCTCGTGCTCTGTCTCTCTCTGTCTCAAAAATAAATAAAAACATTTAAAAAAATTACAAAAACAACTTGAGATGTCTATGAAGTCTGTGCCAGAGAACTCTGTAACAAGATTGCATTAGAACATTGGTTAGCGGAGGTGGCTGGGATGGCTCAGCCAGGTAAGCATCTGACTTGGGCTCAGGTCGTGATCTCACAGTTTGTGGGTTTGAGCCCCACGTCAGCTCTGTGCTGACAGCTCAGAGCCTGGAACCTGCTTCAGATTCTGTCTCCCTATCTCTCTCTGCCCCACCCCTACTTGCTCTCTTTCTTTCCTTCTCTCTCTCTCTCTCTCTCTCTCTCTCTCTCTCTTTCTCCCCCTCTCTCTCTGTCTCTCTCAAAAATAAATAAAAGTAAAAAAAAAAATAGAACATTACTTAGCGGAATCCTCTTCCATGGTGCACAGAAAGACCCAGCTTATAGTCTGTTCTGCTTTATGCAAAGAGCACTGTGCAGTTGTACCTGTGCATAAAGAATTGTTCAATTTCCTATGCATATATTAGTTTTCTTTGGAAAGATATAGAAGTCCTAGAAATACTACTAAATAAAATTTAAGGTAAAAAAGAAAAACCCTTCATCTGATAGTGGTTTAACACTATTTAATAGCCACTGTTTAATTTAATTCAATTGCCAGGTGTCAATTAGGAAACCAAACATTGGAAGATTGTGGGTGGAGTTACAGGTGGGGTGAGAATATCATAATATATCAGTATACAGGGAAGAAGGAGAGAATGTGGCAAAATACATGCTATTTATTATAAAACAGACTATCAAAATCCATAACCCTAGGGTAGAAATGCAAACACTGAATATGCACAGGAATAAGGACCACAAGGTGATGAAAATTTTTACATATGTCATTAGGGATGGGAGTATGGGTGATTTCTTTTTCTTTCTTGGCTTTCTCTTATTTCACAACTGTCTGAAATTATTTAAAACCAAAAAAGTAGTTAAGGTCAAGAAGTTGCAACATCAAATAAATATGCCATGAATAGAACAAATAAGAACAAAACACTATTTTATGGTAGTTAAAAAAAAGATAAGTTTATCTTTTACAATATTCTTAAGAGAGATGGCCTGTGCGTATTCTATAGTGCTTCTTTTTAGTTAATGAAATGAAATAAGGTTGTATCAGTGTTTCAATGTGTAATACACGTGCCATCAATCCTTAATGCACTACCTACTTAGAAATTAGTTCAGGGTGGTTATTCTTGGTGTTGGTTCATGGTGTTCTATATATTCTGGTAATAATTGATCCCTTCTTGAAGTCAAGCTAAGGTATCAGAACCAATTGCAATCAAAATATTTTTTTTTTATTTTAGAGAGGGAGAGAGTGGACAAGAGGGAGAGGGGCAGAGGGAAAAAGAATCTTAAGTAGGCTCCACATTCAGCACGGAGCCCAATGTGGGACTTTATCCCATGACCCTGAAATCATGACCTAAGCGGAAATCGAGTCAGATGTTCAACTGAGCCACCCAGGTGCCCCAAGGTATTTTTTTTTCTAAATAACTTCATACTTTAACCGGTAGAGTGTACTTCTAATATTATATTGGGACAGTTGTATACGGATAAAAATATTTTTCATTCTGATAATGGTAAAGAAGCTGATAAAGCTGATGATAAAAAACGGATAATGATAAAGAAGCTTAGTGGCATATTCTTCATAATTCACACTGCCTTTCTGCATTTTAGGTTTGTTACTTGAATTAACCAGTGGATAGCAACACTCTCCACTGACGTAGGAGACACAAGGTAATAAAACGTCTGGAAAGTAAAAGAAAGAAAAAATGTGTTGAGTTTTGGAGTTAACTCTCTTTAAGGTAATGGTGAGAGATTGTGTAGCAGATTTCATAGGCTATCTAAATTTCCATTTTGGAGATTAGTATGAAGTTGAGGATTGGAGCTAGAAAAGGAATACCTAATACAATGGTGTCATTTGAAATCCGGGGAAGGGAAATAGATGTTTTAGGATGCACCCATACAGGAAGAAGAGGGTGAGAAATGGGGTCAGGAGGGGGTGGTAGCAATGAATATGTCAAAGAAACTAAGCTTGAGGAGAGAGTCTAGCTAAACGGGGTCACAAAGTAATGTGAGTCAATGGGATGGGCAACAGCATCAGGTATAAAGTGGAGCCCCCAAAAGAGCCCTGGTGACTTTTTCCAGATATTTTCGGTAGAGCCAAGGAGGTGAAAGATTCTGAAATGGAATGAGAAGAAGAGCAAAGAAGGAAAGAAAGTGATGGCCACATGGGGAAGGAGAAGGAACATGGTGCTCCATTGTTAGGGTGAAAATGGAGATGAAGGGGGGGACTTTGGGGAATGTGGTAAATACATGATAAAATCCAAAATCTCCTTTGACCTTGGGAGAGGTCTGTCAAGTGCCATAAGTGGTTTTTCAATCATCAAGTTTATCAACTTAAAGTCCACTTAAAGCTACACACATACACGCCTGTTGTAAATTTATTTAAAGGAATTTCCATTCATTTATTAGCATCCTTAAACTTGGACCTGAAACTGCCAAATATCAGGTAGCAAAACTTGATGCCTGATTCCACGCCCCCCCCACCCCCCCCCCCCGAAGCCTAGATCTGGAAGAAGAGAACATTAAAAGTCCTATAAAAAGGAAAGAATCACAGTGAGACCGTTTGGGCTTCTTGTTCAATAATAAGCGCTTTCACTTTATTTACATAAAGATTTTAGACCCTGCCTTCCTTAAGCTTAGAAATAAAGGTTACCATATATGAGATCTACTTGTATTCTTTTTTCATGCTACTCCTGAAAAGGCAGGGCCAAAAAGTAATGAGTCTATCAGAATGTTAGATTAATTTCTATGTGAGGGGGTGAAACAGCCATAGGCACCTTCTCATCAGCTCTCCAGGTAATAGGATAGGAAAGGTAATGAGCCCACAGATACTCTATTACCCTGAGGTGGTTGGGGGGGGGGGGGTCCCAGGGGCTGAGTTTACATGTTACTTTTCTGATCCTTGATGATGTCGTGCCGTCAGAAAATTGTTGTTCAGTTTAAAGAAATAAAATAACAATTTGTCCACAACAGAAGAGACCAACTTTATATTTGAAAGAGATCAGCTCCTGATTGTCAAAAGAACAGTGTTCCCAAAGAATTTGTAATCTTGTTGTGTTACAGGCAAATACAGTGCAGTCCACAGAAAATGTCTATATCCGCCATGCCAGGGTGGGGGTGGCAGGAAGACATTCAGCTAGGTGATATATCCAGTTTAAGGATGAATGACTCCATATGAATAAAAAAAAGAAAAACAAGGGCAACGAATACATAAACGTTGAAAGCATGTAGGGCATTAGTTGTGACTTTCTAGTATAGATAACGAATTAAAGACCAAAGTGAACTGGCAAGGCCAGTGGTGGAGAGCATTATGGAAGAATATGAACTTGAAAAAGGGATTGAAGCAAGAGTGGGTGGGCTTTGTCAGTATAGCCAAAAAGCAAGAGAACAGCAGAACCCATAGGATCCTGTTTTACTTATTCAACTAAATTTTATTGAGGGACTATAATAATATTGCCGGCTATCTAATAACCTGGCACCATGCTGGCCACCGAGGATACAGGTAAGGGTTCAAGTCAGAAATCACAGACTCGTTTAGAATACCTTTTGGTTTAAGAGGTCTGGGAATGAGTATGCACATTCTAGCTACATTATTTTCCAGCTGCGTGGCCTACATTATCATTTTAGGTTCAAATTGCCTGATCTCCAAGACAGGGCTGTTGTCAGGAGTAAATGAATAAATATCTCCCTGTTAAACACACAGTTCCTGGCATATATACAGTAAGAGGTTAATAAATCGGAGTTGTTTCTCCCTGATTGGAGCTTACATTTAGTGGAATAGGAGATTTCATCCGGCTGTTTGGTTGAGAGACAGTGTATGGATGCTTTTCAGTGGTAGTCTGGGAAGTTGGGCATATTCTGTAGGTCATACAATGGCCTTACAGGTCTCTGCCCACAGGAGTATCATGACCACAGTGGTTATGTGACAGGGGACTAGAACAGAGGAGCAGGACAGCCAGTTGGGTAACTCTTACAGCTTGATGTCCTAGAATAATTGGTATTGTGGTTCTCTGTACTTACTTTGTATTTCATAAGGAAATGAATGTCACAAATTTGTGGAATTGAGGACATCTCCAACAGTTTATCCTTCTCTTTAACCTACCCTTCATTATCCTACCCATCTCTCCTTATAGAGGGGCCTCAGAAACCTGGAAGCATATGTTTTCATATGCTTTATAACCCAAATTGTCAAATGTGACAAGATTGTGGTCTTTTTAACCTCTGATTGCATGAAGTCTCTGTGGCAAAAACTTGAGCATGATACTTGGATATGAATGGGAATGCTTTGATTGGAGAGGATATAAAAAGGGTAGACATTCACTCAGCAGTTACTAATTGAATGCTTAGTCCTCAGCATTTTTTCAGGTTCTTTAGGGGCAGGATGGGCTGAGCTGGTTTGTTGAGCATGTTAGACGCTTGTGGATCCCAACTCGGGAATTTCAGTACCCTTGCTACCCTGTCTGCGGATGTGCTACTCCTCAAGCCTTGTAGACTAAGCTGTTGACACAAAGACAATGCAAAAAGGCAAGGTATTTGGTTTATGCTTTCAAATCCTTATGTCTCTGATAGCCATTGGGGAAATCGATTTGTAACTTAAAATGCATAAGAATGACACCAAAATCAATGGAGAGGATGGAAACCCAAACCTCTGCTGGTTTTGCAAATTCTTTTTGAGTTACCATGGGCTGTGGGTGAATTTTTATATGAATAGTGCAAGTGAATGGAGACACTGTATGTGTCTGTTATTTGTAAAGTGTTGGATGTAAAAGACTTGAAAACTGTATCATAGGTATATGTTCTCAAGAGGCATAAAATCTCAGAAGGGGGGAGAAATAGATAAATTAGGATGTGTGTGGCAAGAGCTAACCTGAGACATAGGTAGAGTGTTGAGGGAGGAGAGTGGGATGAAGAAGGGCAAAGGGATGGAAGAGACATTTGAGCTGGACCATGAAGGACAGGTAGGAGTTTGCTACGTGAGGGTTGGAAAAGACAGTATTTTGAGGCAGCAGGGGAAGCTTGGTCACAAACAGAGAAACCTGAACAAGTGAGTACCGTCAGGGAGCCATGGAAAGCCAGTTAGAGTAGAGCTTGCAAGTGAGTGCGGTGGAACTCAAACAAGAAAGCTAAGGAAGTTCCAGTGCAAATAATCTTATCTGCCAATAAATGATCCACAGCAGGTTGAGGGTTTGTGCCTGGCCATTAGTATCCTATGTAGCCCATAGGTAATTTTAAAATCACATACCCTGAGGTGGACCCAAATTACATTGCCATTCCTATGTCTATTGACTTACGTTTCAGGACCAACCAGTTTTCATATGAACTAATCGACATTAATTCTCCACTAAGAGAGCTTTTTCTCTCCTTGAGGGGAGGATGATAATAAGATCTGACATAACAATAAACTTGTATTATTTCTCAAGGCTTTTTCCTTTCATGATACTTAGCTTATGCTAGAGATGGCAATTTACATGGGGAAAAGAGAGGGAGGTAAATTTTCCTATGTAGCACCTATAGGGACTGTGTTAGTCTTAGAGTTTTTCTACAGATGTACCATATATGCTGTTCAGAGAAGAGGCCACCACTCCGTATCGGAAATGACAAGCTGAAGATGTTGCTTATTCAGTGAAGGGAAGCTGTACTTCTAAAGTAGAGTGAACCAAGTCAACAGAGGAGCTTATAAAGCATTTCAGGAGGGTGGAGTTGAGAGGAATTTTACAAGCCGGAGTGTTAGGGACTGACTGACCTTTATTCCAGAAATCAGGACACCAGAGAAGCTACTGCTGATGGAGTGACTTTGAGAAGCAGCCTTATTAAAGTGGCACTGGCACAGATGGATTTAAAACTAGTTCTGGGATTACATGTTTAAGGCTTGGGGATGAGAACAATCCATGTCTTCACTTCTTGAATATGTGAAATGGGTCCCTTTTTTTTCTTAATGGATACATGCACAAACCCCACCCCCCAACCCCCAGTAACCTAAAAATAGCAATTTTACACATTTACTATTTGCCAAGCACTGTGCCTATTACTTGAAATGCATTATGCAATGTAATGTTTTTATGTCAATTTTAAGAAAAGAGTTTGTTACCAGCTACACGTTACAGAAGAAAAAAGCAAAGCGATAATGTCGGTAACCTGCCCATTAGCACAAAGCTAGTGAGCAAATGATTGGATTTATACATAGGTGAGGAAATGAGGTGGGTCCTAGGTCCTGGTGGAAGATCCTGGGGTGCCCTAGGAGGAGGGCAGTGCTCTGAGGTTGGCCTAGAGCAGGTCTGTGAGTGTTTGAGAGACCTGTCCTGTTTGCCTAGCTCCTGTGCCACTCTAAGTCCTGTCTCCCAGGGCTTGTCCAACTATAGTTCAGTGTTTGTGCTATGCAACATCATAATCATAAATGTCACTGCCATGTGACATCACAAGGCACATCCATCACAAGGATCATCTAGTAGATGAAACAAGAATGGAAAAATCTATCATTGCTGACACTGTGATTACAGTGATAGAAACCTCCCTGGAGACCTGGTCAGCTTATGTATGTCGACTCTATAAAAGGGCACTGCTGTCATGTCGATAGGAGGTTTTTAATGAAAAGTTTCCCTTTTCCTAATCACATTGGAGAAGATTGAAAGGTTGACGATACTGGGGTTTGGCAAGAATGTGGGGGAGCATGCCCCCTCACAGAGTGCTGCCAGGAATATACTGGTCTGACCTTTGACATTTCCCACTAAAAGTGAAAGTGGGCATAATACTTACTCAGCACTTCTTCCTCAAGAAACTTATCATGTGGCTATACTTGGGTTTGTGCCCAAAGGGGGGTGGGTACGAGGATGTTTATTACAGCGTATAATAGGAAAAAAGTGGGAAACAGCCTAAATGTTCATGAAGAGCAGCGTTAAACAGTGAATTATGATATAGATACATAATAGAGTACAGGTTAACTTAAAATGAACACATCACATATTGAGACATGAAAAGAGTAAATTGATTCAGAGAGGAGTATTGCAGAATCATGAAAAAAGTATGTTCTTTTTGTGATGTAAAACGTATATGTCTATGTATAGTCAGATTCTTGGACAACGTGGAAATGATAAAATTAGGAATTGTCAGCTCTGGGTAGTGGGAAAGCAGGAAGGGGAACTTTGGAATTTATTTTGTTTAAAATTCTTTATTCTTATTTTGAGGGTTTTTTTATGTTTTTATTTTTTGAGAGAGTATGAACAGGGGAGGAGCAGAGAGAGGGAGGGGGAGACACAGAATCAGAAGCAGGCTTCAGGCTCTGAGCTGTCAGCACAGAGCCCGATGTGGGGCTCGAACTCATGAACTGCGAGATCATGCCCTGAGTTGAATTTGGATGCTTAACCCACTGAGCCATCCAGGCACCCCAAGTTTTTTTAATTTTATAAATATATTTTTTTAATGAAAAAAAATTGTAGGTTAAAAAATCACTTGATATTGTTACAGGTTTCTCTAAGATGATGATGATGATTTTTAAAAAATTTTTAAGCTGGTTTATTTTGAGAAAGACAGAGAAAGCGTGATAAGGGCAGGAGCAGAGAGAATCCCAAGCAGGCTCCACACCATCAGCACAGAGCCTGATGTGGGGATCCACCTTCCGAAACTGTGAGATCATGATGTGATCTGAAACCGAGAGTCCGACACTTAACCGACTGAGCCACCTGGGTGCCCCTCTGAGATGATGATTCTTTTTTTCCAGTTTCATCATTGCCAGTCTCCCTTCCCTAGTTTCCCATCAATTTCTTGATGGAGTGAGTGGTGCAGTGCGCATGTCTGGTTAGGATGACTAAGAGCACATTCTTCTCTGTCCCTTGTTGTCCTCTGCTTAGAGTGCTGAACATCCGGGAGCATGCAGTGGGAGACGAGGTGAACAAGGTGATGTTGGCCTTGCAAGCAGGAATTTCCAGGAGGAAACTGTAAACTATGTGTTGAAAGACAATTCAGTTGGAGCAAACCCTGTAGAAACAAAGATTGTGGTGCCATCATACAGCCTCTTGAATGTAAATTGACTAATTAAAAATGAGGGAATAATTTAACCTGAAGTGAACCACAGTTTAACTTTCTCATCTATGAAGAAATTCACCAAGCACAATAGTACTGTTTTAAAGATAGCCAAAACCTTGTTTAATCTGCTCTTGAGAACTCCTGTTAAAGATTTAGTGAGCTAATTATTGGTACGCAAATAGGCTAGTAATTATAAATCAGGCTTATCTTTTAATTAAAACTGGCCCAGTATGATGTGTGTTCACCTGATAAAGTATTATGTGCTATTATAGATGGTTTCTAAGAAGAGTTCTTAACGGGTAGGGAAAAGTACGTTGATGAGATATCTTTAAACCCCTGTAGTATTCTCAGTTTTGCTCCTAGATCCAGTTGAAGGATAATGAGATGGTTAGATTCTTGCTAGCTCACCTTCATGTACAAAGCATCCATCAGACGGCAATACATGGGGGCAAATCTTAAAGGTTTTATGGACATTCAAATCTATTCTTTACGTTACTAGCAAATAACTTCTATTATATTCCTAATTAGGAATATTATCAATTTTGGGGAAATTCTAACAGATTTTGCCCCTAATCTTGGTGTGGGCTGAGTGCAGATTGCCATGATTCATTGGTAAATTTTTTTCAGACAGAGTCCATTGCTGGACATAAATCAGTTGCCTTTCCAGAGGATAATTTGCAAATGAAATGGCTTGGAGATAGAAAGTTACAGTAGATATAGAACTTGCCCTTAAAAAGTATGTAATCTAAGAGCTGACAGGATATGCATTTAAGGAGAAATAGAGGCTGGGAGGCTTTAATAATCTGGAAACTAAGATGTTTGAGAAGAACGATTTTTCCCACAAATGTGTGACTGTGATGCTTTTCGTGCAGACATGTTCCAGTCTCTGCAAAAGGCTCTTGATACTCAGGGTGGTCACCGAGCCCAAGGAAGAATTCCCTTCTCTCTGAGCCTCAGTGTCTTGACCTATAAAAATACTTAGCCTGGTGTACCTAATGGCAAGGTTATGCAATGAGACTACACATGAAACATGTAGCACAGAGGTTGACACAGAACGATGCTGAAATAAATGTGAGGTCTCATGCAGTGCCTCTCTGAGTTGTACAGGGCAGAAGATTGCTCCATGAGAGTCTTTGTCCAAAGTCTGCTCTCATTAGTGTCTGAGTAAGAAAAGCCTTGTCTAGGTCAGTGACTAGGTTTCTATCTCACCTGACCCAGAGGAGCCGGAGGCAAAGATGGTTTACCTACTTCTGAAACAAACTGTTGTTTTTTATATTATTGTTTCTGTTTTGTTTTGGGGGGTTTTGGCTACTCTATGTGAACATACGGATATCTGGAATTTCTGCAGGTTGAAATCTTTGCTTTCCATCTAGGGACAGTATGACACTTTTCAGGGGTGAATAGTAGGAACAAAGGATAGAAATGAGCAGCCGGGGCCATGCTCAGTTTTGTGTACCCAGGGTTGCTCTGAACTGATTGCTTTCATAATGTCTTCTCTCCTTTCATGTACCAGTTAGATACGGGGTTTTATTACTGTAGTTAGTCGATTCCCCCTAGCAACTTTTCTGCCCCAAAGAGTTCCCTATAGTTCATCCAAGAGCACAATCTTTGAAAAGTCACTTGGTTTCTCTGAACATGCACTTTGCTCACCAGTGCATGTACTTGCATATCTACATGTTAGGACCAACAAACTTTTGTCCAGTCATCCTGTGTTTTGATGTTTGCTCTTTTACTCTGTGTGTGCTGACAGCCTATTTCTTAATTTCCTCATGATTTTTATAAGAATGAAACAAACCTCTTCATTAATGAGAGATAGGACTTACATGCAAATTCTTCCAGAGTAAGCAACACATGGAGTTAAGTTTGGATGAGCGTGCAAAAGTTGTCAGGTCCTTGCCTGAGAGCAGGGTCAGAGACGGAAGTGAGCATTAGGAGAAAGAATGAGTCAACAGCAAGATGGAAGAAGAGGCAAAGGCTGAGATGGCTTGATGAGAATTTTTGCCTTCTTCATAATTTTGCCCAAGGCTAGTTGTAGGTTAATACTTCACAGCAAGAATATTGTCTGCCTGCTCGGTGCAAACACAAAACCTGCCCAAATAGCCTCACTGCAGGAAACAGTTATGGATTGGATTGAAGGCTAGCAGACGTCAGGAGAGGCCCAGACCACATTCATTTTTCAGGACCTCAGTAATTTTAAAAGGAGAAGAAGGAAACACTAAGCCAGGTCACCATAACCTCGTCTAAGTGACCGTGTTCAACAAGTTGATGGCTCTTGCACTGAGCCAGAAAGTTGTCAGTGTAGATTTGAGACCTCTACTAAGAATGGCCATGTGTCCAAGTGGTCCTCTTAAAGCCCCCATCCCTGGTCCTGGCATAGATTGATACCTTTAGTTAGGCTTTGATTTATTCCCACATTCCCACGTCCCCATGTTTGAGATCGATTATCCTTACGTAATAGCAAAAGCTCATTGCAGGTGTGTTCTCGACTTCTGTAACATCCACACACTGTTGACCTCTGGAAGACAATCCCCCAAAGCTGCTTCTGGAGGATTACATCAAAAAGCTGGCTACCTGTCTAGCTTGAAACGTGTTGTGATATTGGCTGAACTAACTGTATGAATCAACATATCCAGACGAGGATATGAGAGAAGATGTGGTAAAACTGCAGTCCTGTTGCTCACTATTGGTCAGTGGGGCCCCAAATGGAATTGCTGTTGAATTATCTATACTGTGTTCAGTGGTGGGCATATGAAGAAGGGCTTAAAGCTGTCAACTGTGTTTCCTTCTATTCCTTAGCCCGTATTCCCCGTAGTGGAAACCTACTCACACTTTTATTTTAAATGCCCCCTTAGGTTAAACTGTGATGGGAATACTTGTTAAAGAACAGAGGACATGGAGAAAATTACACCACTTGGATCATTCATGTTATTACTGTGTTCAGGAAGCAGTGTTATCACCTACAGTGATATGCTAGAAGCTCCAGAGGGGAAGGTTTTCCTAGCGGTGTGTATTTGGATGTGAAAGTGTTCTAAATAAATCTATCTAAATTGTAGAATTAGCATGAATTTAATAAGCAAGGCTTAGAGAAGAATAGCTTTGTATATAATAAAAATATTCTGCAATACAACCATGGTTGGCTAGGGCTGTTTTTAGAGGCATTTGCAGGAGAAGGAGCTGATAATTGTAATAAGATGGGAAATTGAAGAGGAGAAAAGATACTTTGAAAGAGACCGGATGGGTAGGGGCAGAAATGCCTCAAGGATCACTACACTGAGGAGGACTTCCAGGAACAAGATGTGATTCGAGTGAGTGGTTTGTTTTCTCTATTCTTCTGTATTTATTTAAAAATTGTTATGCTTACATATTTCTTTTGAGAGCAAGAGCCCAAGGTGGGGGGAGAGAGCATAAGCTGTACCATCAGCACAGACCCTGATGCAAGGCTTGAACTCACAAACTACGAGATCATGACCTGAACCCAGATCAGGAGTCTGATGCTTAATTGACTGAGCCACCTAGGCGCCCCTATTATTCTACTTGACCTATCCTTAGTGTGGCGGAGAATGAACAGGAGGTGCTGAGAGCCAGAACTATGGTCAGTGCAATGGCCTTAACCTTGCCAGGTCCACTGACCATGCTGATCTAACTGGGCATGCACTACTAAGTCCTGGATCACAAATATCTATTTGATTTTGGGTCTCCCCCAAATCATGAAGGATGGATAATCAAGTACATGCATCTAGATACAAAACCCCTACTTACTGCCTTGCCAGGTATAGTCTATCTGTATACAGCCAGATTGCTGTCTTTTTCACCCGACTTGTGGAATGTGTTAATCATTCCATTCCTTGGGGGACCTGGGTGGCTCAGTCAATTTAGTGTCTGACTCTTGATTTCCGCTCAGGTCATGATTTCACAGTTAGTGAGTTCAAGCCCTGCATCGCTGCTGACGGTGCAGAGCCTGCTTGGGATTTTCTGTCCCTCTGTCCCTTCCACATGCGCTCGCTCTCTCTCTCTCTCTCTCTCTCTCTCTCTCTCAAAATAAGTAAACTTAAAAAATCATTCTATTCCTTGATGTGCTTTTAAATTTTGCAGTAGTGAGTGCTTTTAGTAATATAAGTAGGGTATTGTACTTTTTTTGTGTTGTATTATGTTTAAATCCATCAACTGGGGTGCCTGGGTGCCTCAGTCAGTTAAGTGTCTGGCTTCAGCTCAGGTCATGATCTCGTGGTCCATGGGTTTGAGCCCTGCATCAGACTCTGTGCTGACAGCTCAGAGCCTGGAGCCTGCTTTGGAGTCTGTGTCTCCTCTCTCTGCACCTTCTCCATGTGTGCTCTCTCTCTCTCAAAAATAAACAAACATTAAAAAAATTAAAAAAAAATAAATCTATCAACTAAGATTTAAAGTGCAGAAAAAAATTCCTCTTATAACAAATTGGCTCATGTATGTTTTTGATACACAGATGTGAAGTCAGGACTGTTTTCTTCATGGAGGTCTACTTGTCATATTAAAAATTAAAAAAAGAAATGATCAGAATTTACTTGGTTGTATGAAATTACTTAATGATTCAGAGGAATCCAGAGTCCTTTCATGGTGTTGGAACCCTGGATGGCTGCTCTTTCAATTGGACAGGAAGTATACATCTCTAGGGATGCCTGGTAGATAAGCAATATTTCTCTTACACATACAAACACCAATAATTGTTCCCTTCCCTAATAATCTCTTCTATGACTTCAACTTAAGAAATATCTCTGCAAATGGTAGTTTTAGGAGAGAAAAATATTCAACCCACACCTCAAGTGCCTATTATATGCTTGTGTGGGTCTGGTAAAATATGGTTCATATATTTAAAAAAAAAGCTAAGGGACACTTGGCTGGCTCAGACAGTAGTGCACGTGACTCTGGATCTTGGGGTTGTAGGTTCAAGCCCCCCACTGGGTGTAGAGATTAGTGAAAAAAAATAAGAGCTGGGCATGACATGCAAAAGATACTTTGGAGCCTGTATCAGGTAGAGGCCATTGTTTCCATCTTTCTTTGTCTGTGGAGCTTGTCAACTATGCAGATTCCCAGGCCCCTTGATTCTGGTTCTGTATTTATGGTGTCGCTCTGGAATTTGTATTTTTACAGACATAACAGGTGATTATGATGCAGGTAGTACAGGAAACGCAGAGGGAATGATCTTAAACCTGTGCTTTTTGCCACGGTAGATAATTTTAAAAGTATTCAGGGCCAGACATTTGCACAAAAGCCGTGTCTAGGGTTATTTGCCAGCTAGTTGAGTTACAGCAATCAAACATGAGTGAATGGTGTGGCAGATACAAGGACACAGAAGGGGAAAATGACCTAATGCTAAAGAACAATGGTAACGTTAGCATCCTTTGTGTGAGTTTTAAAGAGGAAAAACTGATCTGTCGAAATGGAATAATTATAGTGTTTACCTCATATGATTAAACAGGAGTTTATAGTAAAAATACTTCATAGTATTTCACGTAGCATCTGATAATAAGATGTTTAATAAATGTCATGTATTCTTCTTAACACTTGGTTCTTATATAAGCTATGCATTTCCTGTTTGTTGCTTTATTTTTAGTACGGTTAACCTGAAGGCTTGGTTTATCTTCCTCTCCTTTGAAGAACTAGGTTTTCTCCAAATCAAGAGAAAATAGCAGTTGCTGACTCCATTATTGATTTTAAAAATAAAAAAGGTATTTTGATTAAAACAGAAGTTAGAGTTAAAAAAAAAAAAAGGCTTACACACTTTTGCTAGTAGGGTTCAAAGCTGTAGAAGGTGGTGGTAATGCTAGATCAGTCTCCACACGATTTGAAAGAGAACCTTAGAGAAGCTGAATGGTGAGTGACAAGGGATTGTTCCTTTGTTCTCTGGAAGATCACATACCTTTCTTCCTCTGTAAAGAAGGAATATTAAAGGCAGAGTTAAATTAATTTTAATAGAAACGAATGTAACTTCTGAAGCATCTGGGTCCTCGAGTAAGGTCAGCCTTGTCAACCCTCTGTGACTAAATTACCATGATTAAAATAAACACAGTAGAGCCTTCACGAACCCTTTGCTTTTATTCTAGCAACTTAATTCTCACAAGACTGAAAGGCCAAGCCTTTAAAATGGTACTTTTATTCTATAATTAGAAGATTGAGTGTGCCAGAATTTGGGGAGGAAAGGAGGTGTGGGGCCTCTTTACGACCAGTATTAGTCTTTTATTTACTCTTAACCTCTTAATGTTGGGATTTAGATGTTTGCCTGGGGTCACATTGTTCAAATCTTGCTTTGTACATGAGGGAAATGCCTTATGATGCATGCTTTCCATTTCGGTAAAAATGTTCAGAATTCTGTAGGCTTCAGAGAAAGCCTGTGGCCTAGGACATCTCCCACCCATCCCCACAGCAAACTCACCACTAGTTTCCTTGGGAACGTTATATATAGCCACACAGCCTCTTTCTCTTCTGTCCAATAGGGCATGTTTTCAGAAATTAATTTGACCTCACAATGTCCGTTATGGATTCCCATGTGAGGTACTGCAACTCACATTTCTTACTAAGTACAGAACTTACAAGGGACAGATTCCTTTCTAGAAATGGGGTGAGGCCACGACCCACACCTGAGGGAATGAAGTAGAGGTTAAATTCCTTTTCACATGAACTGAATTTCACCTACGTTACAAATGATGTCCCTCTCTAAGAAAGATGGATGGTAAGGCTCTCCCCTTGATTGTGTACAATAAAATCGATTATATTTTTTCTGAGAGAGAGATTATTTCCAACATGGTAGTTCCAACAAAGCAATTTCCTGCAGTGATGAACACCAGCATCCCAGACGCATGAATGCCATATGGTGGACCCTGCTGCTGTTGTCAGGTGAACCACTAAAATTTACTTTCTATTTTGGGACGCAGATTTGATTAGGAAGTCTGATGATGAGTTTAAAATTTGGTTGACACAAGATGTTGATGAGAAAATATTCCCTAATGGAAAATTCCCCAAACGGGACTATAGGTTGCTTATGTTTAATTGGTGCGACAAGTAAAGTGCTCCTGGATCATGACGGATCACAGCTATCCTCAGCTAAGTCCTTACCCTGCCCTTCGGAAAAAGCAGAGAGTCTGGTTTTCACACTGCCTTGCCTGGCTTTAGGACCATGTTATTTCACAGTTTCAGTATTTACTAAATAGATGGCATTTTCTTTAAAATTCGCTCAGAATCACCTAAACTCATTAAATTCACCAAAAATAGTGAATTCCCGGTTTTGTTCATGGACTATGATTTTGGACTCGGTTTTGAGTAAAATCAAGAAGAAGCAACAGGAGGTAGTGGAAGCTTTACAATTTTGCTGGACAAATGGGATGTCTGACTGGTGACTGTTACCTCTCCTGAGGATCACAGAAGATGATGTTTCTTGCCTTTTCTCCCCCACCCCCCTTTCTAAAATTTGAGTGTAGTTGACCCCCAGTGTTACGTTAGTTTCAGGGGTACAACATAGTGATTGCACAGTATACATTATGCTGTGCTCACCATAAGCATAGCTACCATCTGTCACCATACAACTTTATTACAGTACCATTGACTGTATTCCCTTTGCTGTGCCTTTTATTCCCATGACTTATTCCATAACTGGAAGCCTGTGTCTCTTTCACCCATTTTGCTGCCCCTTTGAACAACCGGCACACCCTATCAACTCTCCTATGTTCAGTCTGAGTAGACCAGCCCAGTCTCTGTCACATTGGAGCCAAGCTAACTTTTCCTTCCACGAAATGTTGTGCTGGGCTAAGAGAAGTAAGGAAAATCGAAGTTGGGTATCTTATAGAAACTCCCGTTTATCTAGTTCATCATTCTAACGCTGGAAATTTCTATCTGATAAAAGTTTAAGCTATCCTCTTAAAAATGTTTTTGAGCAAAAGTTAATTTTGAGAATCTAGGTTCTATGGCAGCCAGAGTGTCACTGAGGGAATAAAATAGATTAATTACCTTGACTTCGTAGAAGTAAATCCTCTGAAGTAAAACAAGCATCCCTTGCCTGTCGGGGTTTCAGAGTGAAGGAAGCAAATATTTTTAGCAGATTGGAGCAGCCAGGAGAAAGGGCTGATGATTCTGATATAGTGATGGATGCTAGGACATTTGAAAGTTTTATTTTCTTGGAAAATATTCTTAGAAATGGAATGAATATTATAAAGTTGCTATTCTCTCTTCATGGTTGTATTGTCTCTTAATTTGACTGTTCTTTGGTACTAATTCCTTTATATCCTATATTCTAAAGACTAGTACCATAAAGATAATATCCTAAAGGAAATACAGCCTTAGATGTTTCCACAATGTAGAATTAATTGTGTTTTAAAAATAAATCTATGGCATACATTTGCAAACGATTATTGAATCTTGAAAGCCTTAGATGTGGACACATCTGAAATCTTGTTTGACAGGGGGCCTTATTGAGTAATAACAAATGATGATGAGTTTGAACAAAAAACTAAATTTCCCATGTTCTTAGAGTGAAATTGTATTTTGTTTTCACTCCCCCTTTCATTATATTTATGTTTCCAGCTTTCTGGAGATCTAATTGACCTGTAACTTTGTGGAATTTCAAGGTCTACAGCATGTCGATTTGATACACATGTATGTTGCAAAATGATCACTGTTGTCACATAAGCTACCACCTCTATCCCATCCTGTGGTTACCGTTTCTTTTCCCTTCCTTTGATTTGCAATTGCCTTGATGTGTAACCTCCATCCAGATAGTTACTGTGTATTGAACTACTATGAGAAACATTATGTTTATGCTACCTGAAACAAAGCGTGTTGAATTTATGTAGCCGCTTCTATATGCTCCTTTTTCTTGTATTTTCCATTGCAAATATGTATAACACAGGCATAAGAACTCCTGCTTGAAGTAGTCTTAGTCTTTTCAAATGCAGTGATACCTGGTAAGTCGCACTTCCCACATTGCCACGTTTGCCATTGTGTAAGTTTGTTGTATTCTTTGTACAGTGTGGCTGTGTGATAAAAATCTTACTGAGAAGCAAATAAATTCCAAAAACTACCAAGTTGAATAATGCTTACGCTTCTTCTAAGTTGAAGATCCTATCTTGGTTGAATATAAAACATCTGTTGGCAAAGGCAGGTTCATTAGAAGCATTTTTGTTTTAAACTACCCTTTCGATTGTTTGAAAATACAGTCTTTCTGTAGCCTAAGGAAAGTAAGGCAAACAAAATGAAAACCTCATAAAAGTCAATGTAGGATAACCTTTTATGACACTTCTATGTGATTAAAAACCAAGCCTCAGTGTGCTAGTCCCAAAGTCAGAGGAAGCAAGGCTAAAAATCTAAACACTTGGTGAAGATTGGGGTCTGGGTTGAATAACTTCTGGGATATTTAAACGATGAGTTGCATCTTCTTGCAATTGAGTATTTGTGGGAAAAGTTAGATTTTCCTAATGCATGAATGACAAGAATCGTGTGTGTGTGTGTGTGTGTGTGTGTGTGTGTGTGTGTGTGTGTGTGTGAGTGAAAATTTGGGCATTCAATGTGTTCGAGAAGTATTTTTCTTTGCATGCCGTAAAATCACTGATTGCTTTTCATATCTTCTCCTGGCTTAGATTTTTAAGGCCAATTCTACTCACGTACTTTACCCTTTGATGGTTTTGATTTCTATGTCAAAAGCCAATCAGATTCTTCCCTCACCTGACTTGTATGGCTTCTCAGATGCGCTTCACCAGCAGTGCAGCCCTGAATACAACTAGTGCTGTCTTGTTTCAGAGATCTCTGTCTGGTCCTCTCAGTCTCTGACACTGCCCTCTGGGCCTGTGACCACAGAGATCAGTCGTCACTCCAGCCTGTCTGTGGCATCTTCATCACTGACTGCCTTCCAGCTCATCACACGCCTGCCTTTCTTTAGCCTCCAGTCTTCATTATATTAGAGATTTATTTTTCCACCCACAGTTCCCTTGTCCTGTGATCTGCCTCATAGTTTCCCCATATGCACTGCTAACACTTAAACTGTCTCAGCTAGTGTTCTCAGCTCTTCTCCTCAGCTGCTAGGCTCAGCTGCTAGGCTCCATGGGGGAGAAGCATAGAATCACACACGCCGAGGCCAATTTAGTTTGGTGATGAATGTCGCCCCACAGGCCATTGACTTCTCTCTTGTGCAAGCCTAAACTAACTCTCCCAGAGGCTGCTTGGTACCTCTCTTCTCTGACTCTCAGTCCTGCTTTCCCTCACTTGCACGTTTATGGCAAAGATTGTTTCACTCTGGCAGGAGATGCTCTGCCTCTTTGGTCACGTTCACCTCCATCTGTCGTTCCTTCCTGTCAGCGCTCTTCTCCCCAATCCTCAGGTCTCCGGAACTCGCCTGCCTGCCGTTCTCCTGTGACTGCTCCCGGCCTTTCAGGGCCCTCCTTGGCTCTCAATAGCCCCAGCTCCTCTCTCTGCCAGTTTTACAAGGACTAGCTCTCAGTGTCTGACAATAAAACAGCTTGTGCTTGGCCTCGCCCGTCCCTTAGTCTTCTCATACTTGTCCTCTGTCCCTCCTAGAATGTGTGGTCCTCACCCGATGGCTCGGTTACCTTCAGGAGTAACATCTTTTGATGCCCCTGGACTCTGGCTGTTAACCTTGCTGAACCCCGATTCTGTCCAATAGTCCTGTACTCTCTTCTCTTACCTAATGGCTGCTTGTCTACTCTTCAGATTCTAAAGAGTGTTTTTAACAAGTTTATCCTTGATAGTTTTCCCTCCTAGTTTTTTGGCACTCCCCAATTTTTTTGTTTCTTTGGTTTCCCCCTCCCCTCCCCTTTCTGAGAGAGAGGGAGAGAGATCATCTTAAGCAGGCTCCACGATCAGCACAGAGCTGACCCATGACCCTGGGATCATGACTTGAGCCAAAATCAAGAGTCAGTCGCTAAACCAACTGAGCCACCCAGGTGCCCTGGCAAGTACATTTTCATTTCAGCTATATTTTCACGATGCCCCCAAATGTACATCAACACAAATCTCTCTCCAAAATTACAGTACCATTTTCAAAGACCTTACTTGATGTTTCAATTTAAGTTTCCTACAATGTTTTGCATTTTTCCTTGTCTGTGATTTAATGAGTTACACTTGCCCTGCCCAAGACCTTTCTCCTTTGGCATTCCTTCCTCAGATGCTTTTTAATTTCCAAATTTATTTTAATTTTTGAGGAAGAAATACAACCCGGTAGAAACATACTCTTTTGGTCTGGTGCTAAAATAATCACATGCAAAGTCAGTTAACACTTTCCCAGATTTTGAAATAATTTCTTTCATATAAGGTATGTTGTATTGCAGATGATTACTGAGATCTGGTTTATCTTGGAGTGCAGTGAGTGTGGTATGACTTTATTTTTAGCAATTTCTAATGCAAACCAATGCCCAGATCTGGTCAATTATTTGCTAATCAAACTTGTTGTCTTTTTACAAGTAAAAGCTCACAAGTAAGAATAGTAATTTCAAGAAATAAATTGGTCTTCCTAGGCAGTACATCTAAAAACAAACTAAAAGTTGACTCAAGCTATCCTGCAGCCATTTCAATATCATTCTTACCTTAGACTAAGGTAGAAAAAAATGTTTGGGTGATTTGTGATGTGCTGGCCTCCGAAGGTTCTTTACTGGCAGGTAGTGATCTGTCTCCCGCAGTACCCCCCCCCCCCGCCCCCACCCATGGAATTTCCCCCAAAGAAACCACCTCCATCAATACACAGCTCAGCTCCGCTCAGTCTTCTTCCAAATGCAGGGGCTGTCCATCCCAACTACATTTTTAGAAAAGAGCGCTTGTGCAAAGTACAACTTGTTTCTTTCTTCACCACCAAATAGAAGACTTAGGAGGTAAATGTACTCCCTTTTCGTATGTGTTCTGTGGGGGAGGAAAAAGTTTTCCTCCAGCCTCTTAGGCTCCCTGGCTGCTTCTGAAAACTAAACTGGGCAGACTGTCAACCAGAGAAAAGCTTACAAATGGATTTAATAGAAGTTGTACTTGATACGGGAACCTTCACAAGAAAGTGAAGTCCTGAAGAAATAGTTGAACCTAAGTGTTAAATTTTTTTCTTTTAGTGTTTATTTTTGAGATAGAAACAGCATGAGCTGAGTCAAAGTCGAAGGCTTAACTGAGCCACCCAGGCACCCCTAAACCTAAGTATTTGTTAATGCTAGGTTTGATGAAGAGTGTGTAGCCACATAGAAGTATTTTAGGTCAGGGGCGCCTGGATGGTTCAGTTGGTTGGTCAAGCGTCCGACTCTTGGTATTGACTCAGGTCAAGATCTCATGGTTTGTGAGTTTGAGCCCCTCCTCGGGCTCTGTGCTAACAGCACGGAGCCTGTTTGGGGTTTTCTCTCTCTCTCTCTCTCTCTCCCCCCCTCCCCCAGTCTTAAACATTTAAAATAAAAAGAAGTATCATAGGTCAAAGAATGTGAGGTAAGTATGATATCTCACATGAGGATTTTGTGTCCTGTTCCAGGGGAGACATTGTATCAGTGACCTGCCTGCTTCTGCTCTTTTCTCGGACCCCTTCAGCTAAAAGTACCCCATATGCTAAGGTGCATATCTTAAGATAGCGTGTCCTGAACTCCATCGATTCAAAGTATACCTCATTTATTACTTGTTTCTCTAGTTGTCCATATTATTCTGTAATTAGGAAAGGTTATTTTCTTTAAAGTTTTTTAATATGTATTTATGAGAGATCATGAGTCGGGGAGGGGCAGAGAGAACGAGGGAGACACAGAATCCGAAGCAGGATCTGGGGTCCAAGCTGTCAGCACAGAGCTTGATATGGGGCTCAAACTCAAGAAGCGTGAGATCATGACCTGAACCAAAGTCGACACTTAACCAACTGAGCCACCCAGGTGCCCCAGGAGAAGTTATTTATAATGCTTTACTGAGGAATATGGGTGTTTGGTACAGGAGGATTTTTTTGTTTTCAATTGAACAGTGCGTGCAGAAGTTCGGAGAGTCTGGGGCAATGTTAAATGCATGAGAAAGAGGTAGAAATATTGAAGGCATAGAAGAAAGACCAAGGTAAACGATAAATACACTGCCTCCGTGTATTCCCAGAACATGGGAAGTTACAGTAGGAGGCTGGGTGATGGGCCTGGAGGAAAAGGAAAAAAACATGTCAAGTTAGGGATTCAGAAAGTGTGCTTGGAGAAGGGTGTGCTCTCCTTCTCCAGTTATACTATAAAACATTGAGGAAAGTCTGTGCTGCTCACTAATCCTTTTCAGCATGAGTAGATTTCTTTCTGGGAAACTTAAAGAATCTTACCTACTGACAGCACTCATAAAGGATGCCTGGTCTCTGTTGCACATGATGGTGTTACCATTCACTTCTCCTCAAATGGCCTGTGGAGCTGTGTTTTTTTTATTCATACTCAGCAGCAGCGTATATTCATGGTGCATATTGGTGTTCAAGGCACTGTGGAAAATGCAGTTCTGAGAGGACGCACGTAAAGGCTAGCTAAGAAGAGAGAACAAAAAGTTAGGTAGAACATCATGGACAAGTGGGTGGTTCAGTCTGAAGATTTTCCAAGGAGGGGCAGATACTGTGGTTTGGGATGGGGGTGAATGTCCTACTAGCTGTCATGGTGTTTTTACTCATGCCCATTTACTTGTTACAAAATGCCTTTGCCCTTAAGATATCTCTGTGTACCAGGCCCTTGACCTGGTATCCTTGACACCATTTTTAATTTTGAGTTTCTTATGCTGCACCCTGAATCAGTCCATTTCTGTGAAGTGAGAAGCAGTCTATTTAGATAATCTGTTTAGAAAATTCCTTCATGTACATCACGTTCAGTAAATCTGGGCTACAATGAGGAAACTTGGATTGTTTCTCTCTGAGGCCTCCTAATTAAATATATGACTCACTATTTGGTGGCAAGGGTCCTTTAAGCATGCCAATGATGAAATTATTAAAGGCATTTATTCTATTTCTTTTTTTCCTTTTCTAAGTTCCTGTACAGGAATAAGATCTTTCCTATTCTCTCTTCCCTTTCTCTTTCCCAGCCAATTTCTGTATGACTAAATTCTACTTTTTAACTCTATCCAGGAGCTTTTAAGAGTCCAGGAGTGACTTCCTCCAAAAGCCTTTTGTGGCTCCAAACTAGTCTCAGATGCTGAAACTGCCACATCACAGAGTTCTAGAGAATACCACTTCCACTGTATGTGAATGGCACCTCCTGGATTTGTGCAGTTCACAGCCTGAGCAGCAGTATATATCACCCTTGGGTACTTGTCCCAGATAGCCCAATGTTTTCCTCCACTTCAGTACTGTTTGTATTTTTATCTCTATCTCCTAACACATTGTATTTTTAGAGACAGAAACTATGACTTAATTCCCGGCCCATAGTAAGTACAGAGTAAAGGCTCATTTTATTAATGAAAAAGAAAGGAAGCTGAATAGAACTTCTTTGCAAGATTAATACCCCAAGATGAAAGAGCTCAGCTTAACTCAGAGTGTTGAAGCATATCCTAACTCATAGGCTTAGCAGTCCACATATTCTCCCCAATTTCGACTCTTGATCCAAAATATTGGAGTTTCCATTTCTTCAGCCTTAAACACTTCTGACCGTCTGAGCTTCTACCCCTTTATCTTTGCATTTTCTGTCTCCTGTAACCTTGCGCATTGGCCATTATCACCTTATCCCCCAACTCATTAATTTAATGGAAAGAATATTAGGGAACATTTTCAAAAGCCGACCCCCTTGAGTTTTCCCTCTGGGGCCTGTTCCCTCTTATTTCTGTTGTGTACCTCCCCCCATTCTCTTCCATAGCTGCCACCCAAAATTAGAAAATCAGCAATAAAGGGTTGAGTTTGGAATCTTACATCACCATGTGATATATTTCTCTTCCCTGCCTTTTATCCCAGTGGGAGAAAATATCATAGCTTTAACAACATCAGTGAAGGAATCAAATGTTTAATTGCAACTGAACATGTGAATAGAGGACTTGCCTCTGAATAGTGTTTTTCCCCCCTTCCTATCCATAGTTTTCAGTTGGCGCCCTGATCCACCCTTGATCTGTATGCATGGCCACTTTCTGCACATCATTTGTCTGTTGCATATCCGTAACGTTCACCTACATACTCTTCCTGTCCAAGGCTGCATCTCCCAATCTCCTCTTACACTGAATAAATTGTGGGGGTCCTGTTTCCTGCCATTGGTGAACATGAAGAGCAAGCCTTGCAAACTGGAGGCTTGAAGGTCACATAAGACTCGCAGATCTGTTTTATTTGGACAGCACACTACTTGGAAAAGTTATTCTTTAGTCAATACATGAAAACTGGAAACTTCCATGTAAAAATTAAGCATTCTAGGTTTTCTTTAAAAAAAATCAGACTGGGGCATGTGGGTGGTTCAGTCAGTTGAGTGCCCGAATTTGGCTGAGGTCATGATCTCACAGTTTGTGAATTCAAGCCCCACATTAGGCTCTGTGCTGACACCTTGGAGCCAGGGGCCTGCTTCAGATTCTTTGTCTCCCTCTCTCTCTGCCCCTCCCCTGCTCACATTCTGTCTCTCTCTCTCTCTCTCTCTCAAAAAATAATTTTTTTTAAATATTTTTTAAACGTTTATTTATTTTTGGGACAGAGAGAGACAGAGCATGAACGGGGAAGGGGCAGAGAGAGAGGGAGACACAGAACTGGAAGCAGGCTCCAGGCTCTGAGCCATCAGCCCAGAGCCCAACGCGGGGCTCGAACTCACGGACCGCGAGATCGTGACCTGAGCTGAAGTCGGATGCTTAACCGACTGAGCCACCCAGGCGCCCCAAAAAATAATTTTTTAAATAAAAATAAAAAAAATCAGACAGCCCATTCTACAATGTAGAAATCAGGAAGGACTTAGTAGCAGTTCTTCACGTGTACACGTATTCATTTCCCATAGACCACAGTCCTCACTATTCCCTATTGTGTCCCAGATGTGGAAAAGCCCAGTGAATGCTACCATTCATCTCAACTCTTTCATTGTATTCTCTTGTGGTGGGTAAATAGTTCCTTTGTCAATTATAGGAAAATGAGAGATGTCTGGGGAGTGCAGCTAATTTCAAGCAAAAACTAGAAACTGGCTTCTTTCTTTGTGTCATCGAAGGACGTTCTTATACATCAGATGCAAACAAAAAGTGTGCCTGGAGCTTGAACCAGACATCATCTCTCATTTAAGACCGTTTCTTGTAGACATGGAAGTATGTGATCATTGAAAAATAGTAAGAGTGATCTTACTATTGTGTTGAAATAATCCCAACATCCCAGGAAGTAACTCCTTGCCAGTGGCACAGGATAATCCATGTGGGAAAGAAGGTCAAGGTGTGAAAAGTATTGGAGACACTGGAGTTGCACATAGTGGTGAAGTGAGGCTCTCACTGAACCCCCCTGCAACTCCAGTTGTTCACGCACTAGTCACTGCACCCTTACCCCCTCCACCCAAGTGGAATGGGAGGCTGCATTGAGAGGACGGATAGCATAAGAGCCGTCCTGATTTCCTTCCTGATACTAAGATGTACAAATGAGCGAAAAATAGACCACAAGGAGAGACAGCAGATAAGTAGCCTCTTCAGAGTCAGTGTAGGCCATATGCCATTTGGAAACAGAAGCGTCTGGTGGCTTCAAAGCCAGACAAATAATATTGCTAAAGAGAGTACAGTGATGGGTGGTATGTCTTAATTTGGTTTCCTTGCTTATTAAAGTAACGTTTTTGGCAATCCATTTTTGTAATCTCTGTAAGATGATAATAACAGTTTTTCCTCTAAATGAAGTATGTCATAGTGCACTTATTTTCAGCTTCAGCAAAAACAATTCCTTTGTCTATTTGTCATGGTATTATCTAGCTGCTGGTAAGATAACTGTGTACCTAATAAAAACTATTGTTTTATTTCCTTTATTCTCCCACATCCTGCCCTCCACTTACCCTTTCTAATTTCTCAATTTTTTTCTTCTGCATAATGCAACTAGAAGGCTGCTAGATTTTTTTTTTTAAATTACGTTGTCATGATTCCCTCCATAATAGGTTTATTGGGAAAGTCGGGTAAATCTCATAGCTCAATAGGGAAAACATTAAAAAAAAAACAAAAACTTGAGTTGTACAAGAGGTGACATTACTGGGGAGTTTTTAACTGGAACTTGAGCCATGAGTCTATGATTCTTAGGATTCTGGAAACTGCTAGTTACATGCAATATGAGATTGTTGAATTTAAGAAGGCATTGTTATTATGTGGAAAAGCAATCTCTACGAAGAATCGAAAATATGTCATGAGAGAAAGACTTGTGGGTTTGATTTTTGGGGTTTGTTTTTTGTTTTTGAAGGGGGAGTGCAGTACAGGAGATGTTTGGTGGTTTGGTTATATGGACAAAGTGGGTATTACTCTGGAAAGTTCACCCTTGTGTTTTTAAAGTCTTCTAGTATAAAATTGGAGGATACTAGAGGAAAATGACATTGAATTTTAAATAAAAGGTATGTCCTTATATTTCCTAGTGGTCTTAAAGCCATAGGATGGAAATAATGTAAATAGATGGGGAAATTATCTACCTAAAGTAGGTCCAGCTAAAATGAAGATGTCTTTTTCAAAATTCCACTGCTTTTACTCCAGCCACAGACTACCCACCCAAATGGTGTTTTAATCTTAAATTATAATATATCACATATTTAACTTGATTCAAATTTTTGAAATCTTAGCTATAACAAATTATCCTTCCTTCCTTGACTGTTTTTATTTGTGGACCAGTTGGTCTGTATATGCTGGAGACCAACTTCAATGATTCTTGCTAAGTATAAGAATGGAATAGTAAATGGTGTTTCTGAATCCCTTCTACCATTTACCTCATTTTTCTAACAAAATAAGAAATTGAAATGGTATCGACAGTACCTGGGATATTTCCAGGTAATTTTCTATAATGTCTTTAATCAATTCCCAGTGAATGGTTCCAAGTCATTTGTATGAGACTTCAGTCTGTGAAGCCCATTATTTTACTTTGTCACTCCCTTAAATAGTCAATTTCCAAATGTTTTATGCTTGATGATATGGCTAAGTTTACTTTTAGATCATCAAAGATGTATTTAAGTTTCACTTTTTAGCCACTACATCGATGGCCCATCAGTCCTTTTAATTTTTGTCTTCAAGACCCTTTCAAAAGAAGATACCAGCATAAAAGCATATTTTTATTTCTTTAGTCACAGCTTTCAACCTATTGTTTTCTGGTCCATTTTAACCAGATGCACTAACTCTAACTCTCTGGTCACTTGGAGTTACTATAATTAGTCTAACCGTGTTGCAACTCCAGGGTCATGTCTGATTCAAAGTTCTCTTCCCTTTCTCCAGATAGGGGCTATGATCTTGGCCACTTGGACTTTGGTGAGAAGTGGGGTGGGTGGGGGTGTGTGTGTGGCTTCTAGATCCTCATTCCCTTTTCCCTTTCAAGGTCTACTCTTTTGGAAAGGAAGGGAGAGGAATAGTAGAGGCAGAGCTTACCGGAACTAGGCTGTTCGGTTTGTTGTTTTTGTTTCTCTCTAGCTCTGTATATGCTCTATGAGGGGAATGGTCCCTGTGTAGATGGTTTGCATTTGTAGGGGAAGGTCGTGGGAGGGTGGGTAGTGAGGGCTTTGTTCATCCTCCTGTTGGTGACTATAGTTGCTCACAACTACTGCAGAGGAGGATACCTAGAATCCTTTGAGTCCATCTGGAAGACTAGGTTTCCAGTTCCTTCTTGAGGATGGTACTTCCACACTTCTTGCTGCTCTTTCTCTGCCCGCCCCCGTCCCCCCGCCGTTCCTTCTTGTGGGGCTACAGAAATCATAGGCGTTCTCTTCTATGTCCCCATAATGGCGTCTGGGACTTTAGAAGGGGGCTGCTGCACCATTCTTCTTAACAAGTATTATGAGCTTAATCCTTTTAAGACCTGCTGACATACTTTGAAGGTCTTTCTGCCTTCTGATAGCTCCAGCCCAGAAATAGGTACCAGGTTCTGTCCTATGTCTACCCCACATTCCAGGAGACAGGTGTCAACCTCCCCTAAGGACTTTCTCACTGTGCTCAATTCCAGCTCAGCATCAACCTGCCAGTTTCCCTCACAAACTGCTTGTTCACTGAGTCTCCTCCTCCCCTGAAAGGCTTGGCTCTGGAAACAAACGGTTCTTGCCTGTTAGGTTTGGGACAGGCATGGGTAGGGTACCCTCTCACCACAAAGAACGCAAACCCATGGAATTTAAGGCTGCCCTTGGAGCTCTTTCTTCTTTGGTCTGGGGAATAGAGTGCAGAGAGAAAGGTTGGTGAGTGAGGAACCCTCCTGACTTGTTAGTACGGTTTTCTACACTTTCTGCATTTGCCAGAGTCCCACTCTACGTGCTGTGAGAATGTTCGTGTGTGTCTATGTACGTGCAAGATAGTTTCTCTCTCTCCTGTGAATTTCAAGCCACTTTGAGGCAGAAATCAAGTCTGGCAGCTTTTTTCCCATCCCTACTAACTACCACTGTAACAATAAAAATAAGAAAGATAATAGCAAACACTTGAATGGTGCTTACTGTAAGTCAGTCCCTGTCCTAAAAGCATTGTATGTATTTTAATGCATTTAATCATCACAAACCCCATGAGGTCACTATTATTGTTGCACTGTTGGCTTCTGAAACTAGATAAAATATTAAGTAACTTGCCTGAGGTAACACAGTTGAGAAGTGGTAAAGCTGGGGTGGAACCCAGGCAGTCTCATTCTGAGGCTCATCTATACTGATTGTTCTTGTCATAAACATATGGTATCATTGTGAACAGGTGTTGTTGGTAAAGCTAATTAGACCCAGGGATAATTTGCTCAGTCTGATTTGGTATGTGAGAGAATACATTAAATTTTAATTTCAGTGGATTATTTTGTTTACAAGAAAAATCAGATTATTATTACCTATGCATGCAACTTCGTAAATTGTTGAACTCAGTGAATAGGAAACTTTCTGGAATTAAGTATAAGCAGAAGGGTTACTCATGAAAGAATTGAGACTATTAAAGCAATTCCTTCCAAAGAGTCAAAGCAGTTATTTAGTGAGTAAGTATCCCTGGATGCATTAGATGTTCAAAAACAAAACCAAAAAGTTCAACACATATGGTTATCTGGTCTCAGATGCTATCTGGCACTCCTGGTTTTATTGACAGGAAGACAGAATTCAGAACAGTACATTTCATGGTTCCTGCTTTACATCATCTTAAAATCACTGGTGATCTCCTCCTAGCTTGAAACAGTTGCTTGTCTGACCTTGTCTCCTTTACTCCCCTTTTCATTTACCCTCTGTCTCCACCTCTGGCTCTCCTCCGCACCCACCCATGTCCCCTCCAATCCGTCCACGGCACCAGCTGTGACGTATACTGCCTCTTCTCTCTTCCAGCTGGGGATTTGTTGGCTCTATCTCGTCCTCTGCCAGCTCCCTTCAGTTCTAACAATGGGTATCTGGGACCAATTGGACTCTCTTGACAGTGATGTTAGGGAAGGAAAAAAAACTGGTCAATTAAAACACAGTATAAATTTTTTCCTGAGCTCTTAACCCTATCCCGTTTAATATGAACTTCTGCAAACCATTTCAAATTGTTACAAGCAACAAGTAAATTCAGTGAATGGGCTGTTGGGCAAATGGCTAGCTTTAAATAAAGTAGCCCTTCAGCCAGCTGATGAAATTGGGAATTACCTTTTTGGATGTTGGCCCTGAGGCTGTCCCGGTTCTTGCCTTCCTGCTTGTTGAGTTCATCCTTTGATGCCATGAGTTCTCCCAGCATGCTTTGCACTTCAGCGGGTTCTGGTCGGCATCTGTGACTTGAAGGAAAGAGTCCTGACTGGTACTTCTGAACCTTAGTTCAGCTAAGTCCTTGAGAGTTTCTTCTGGCAGTGGCAGAAAAGCAGAAAATTCGAGTAGAAAACAGCACTCCTGCTTTCAGGCTTACGTGTGGCCTGTGTACCCATGGTGCTCATAATAGAAGCCTGATATTATAGACACACACCAGTAGAGTTAGGGTTCAGGTCAGTGACTTGGTAACTTAGCTTAGTGATAGATTTTTGATTCTCTGATGAACAATGTTGACAGTTCTCTACTACTTAAAATCTCCTTGGTTTCCAGAATCTTGCTTTCCACGATGTATGGTGTCTCTAGATGTTACCTCTGCCACCTTGATAAATTTCTCTTCAGACACTTAATCCCTTTAATAGTGTCTTTCTCTGGGATTGAGCCTTTGACCCTCTGCTTTCTTACATTTGTAAATGTACTTATCCAGGTCCCTGACTTCAATGGATGCATCTATACTGATAATCCCCAAATTTAAATCTCTTCCTTTGGCCTCTCTACTAGTCTCCAGACACATGTATAGCTGTCAAATTGTTACCTCAGTTTGCTTATTTCACACACAATTCAAACTCGCCATCACCCTTCTCCAAATTTTCCTCTCTGACATTGCCTGTCTGGTAAATGGTACCACTTTTACCCACCACACTGAGGCTTCTCGGTTAACCTTGTTCTATCCATTCAGCCACCAAATCTTAGTCCCATTCCTAAGTCAATCTCAACCAATGTGTCTCACCCTTGCCCCTGCTCTGGTACAGATCTGCATCTCTTGTCGCTCATATCCTTCTCAGTCTGTCTTTAAAGACACTGCTCTGATCATGTCGCTTCTCTTGGTAAAGTTTCTCATTAGATGACCATTTCCTTTTCAACAGAGTCATCTAATTAACATGAACATAAGGCCGTTGTAACCTGGCTGTGTTGAGCTCTTTAACATTTATTCTTTCACTTTACTGCCTGTATATGTTTTTTTCAGAAGTAGCAAAAATGACATTTCCTAAATGTGCCGGGTGTATTAATTCTTTGTGTCTGTTTGTAGGACCTATGTGAAGTATCACCTTCCCAAGGAAACTTTCTCTGATACCCCCCACTCCCGCAACCTAACATATATACTCCTCCTTTGGCTACAGGAAGGCTATATGCACATCTCTACCTTAGTGCTTGTCAAACCCTTCTGGAATAGGTTTTTTTTTCCCCTTTTACACTAAAGACCAAATTCTATTTACTTTATCTCCCAAAAACCTAGCCCAGTAAGTATTAAATGAATGATTAATATATAAATGAATGAAACATAATAAATGAGAAAATTAAGATACAGGCAAAACATTTGAGTTAAAAAATTCAAATGATTCCTCTGAACAATTCCATTTATGTACTTTCATTTCTATTTTCAAACTCTATTTTGCATATTTGGAGAGAAGTTGCATTCTTGCTAATTAAGTATTTCAGTTAATGCTGTGGAAAGGTATTTGTGTTATATAAAGTATGCCTATTTTACTAAATAAGAATATAATAAAATACATAAGAATGGTAATAGAAATGATTCAGTATACAGTGTTTTTCTGTCCTTTGTCCATTGTCATAACTGTCAGTTGTAATTGTATGCTAGATAAGAGACCAGTAGGTTACCAGAAAGTCAGAAGTATTATATTTTATTATGAACTAATCTTACTCTAATCCCCAAAGCAGCTATTTCCTTTTAATAAGGTGGTTTTAAAAGCTCTTCTGGCATCTGCATATACTCGGTAGTATGAATATAGCAAGCCTTTAGATATTTCACTCATCTCTGTGTGATGTTTTAAATTACTAAACATCTCCTTTTGAAATAATTTTCCTGGAGAGGTGGAGGGGTGGCTCAGTGGTTAAGCTTCTGACTTTGAATTTGTGCTCAGGTGATGATCTCGCGGTTCATGAGTTTAAGCCCCGCATCTGAGTCTCTGCTGACAGTTCAGAGCCTGGAACCTCCTCTCTCTGCCCCTCCTCCGTTCACGCACACACGCTCTCTTTCTCTGTCTCTCTCAAAAATAAACAAATATTTAAAAAAATGAAAAAGTTTTCGTGGAATACTGTATCTTCCTTAAAGTCTAAACCTTCCCCCCCAACCCCGCAAAAACAAAACAAAACAAACCAACAAAAAAAACCCTACTTTTTCCCTAGAGTTTGATTCACCAGAGGCTCCCTTTTTCACCTCTTCCTTCCTATGGTACTAGATACTAAGATTCTCGGTGGCTGTGTATGGAGTCTGCATTATTGAAGCTGTTCCTTTTTAGTTTGACCACTGTAGAGGATTTCCAACCTTCCAAAGTCCCTAATGTATTCTCTGCAAAGCCAAGGTTAAATTCAAGGATGTAACACAATAGAGAACAGGAATTAGACTGTTTCTTCCTCTCCTTGGGATTGTGGACCGCTTGACCACAAAGAGTCCTCTTTTAAAAAGAATTCACATACTCATATACTCACAGATGTTAAAATCAGGTTCAGGGGGTCCTGTATCTCTAAAAGCATTTCATTGACCCTTTAGGGTCCGTGGAGCTCAGGTAGGTTAGCTATGGATTCAGGTTTGGTTATTTCTGTAGTAAAGGATGTTGTGTAGGGTAGAAGTTGAAGCCAAACCAGAGATAACCAGGAGGTGGAGAAGGGCTTGGATTTAGTGAAAGAAGTTGGAACTTCCTCCTAAGGAAACATTCAAACTAAATTGAAGCATATTTACAAAACTAAGACCAGTAAGTCAGAAAGTAAACTTGATAGGGAAGAGTGAAACATAATTTTACCTAAGTTTCAAGAGGAATATTGGCTTTTCAGAGTCACCTTATTGCTCAATAAATTGTCACCAAGTAGGAAACCTCATATTTCATCCGATCATCAGACGAAACTGATTTGCACTGAGTTGGGAGTAGTTAAGTACCATCATCTGCAAAGCATAATGCTTGCTTATGTCTAATATTTTGTCTAGTAATAATACACAACCATAAAGTTATGGCCAGTTCAATTTCATATGTATAACTGAATTGTGTTAGTTTTTGTTAGTTGAATATAGCAAGGCCTTTTCTTTGGTTGGGAAAGCATGTTTCTATATTAGGTATTAACAGTCTACTCTATGTCACAACTTCAAGATTGCATGTAATCTAGCTCAGGGTCTGATACCATCATGAGATTGGAATAAGAAAAGTTTATTACCATTCTTGAATGATAAGTTGTATTAACCTCATTTAACCCAGTCGAGTGTTCTGTAGCACCAAATGCAGAAATTTTTTGACAATCTGTCCTCATGGTTTTTGCATAATTTAATTATTTCACTTTCAACAATCTGTCTATGTGCTCTTCAGCTTGGCTTGTCCTTTGCTAAACTACTTGATTCCTCTGATTCACAAAAGAATGATAAAAGCATATTTAAACCCAATTCCTTTTATTACTGACCATCTGCACTCAAATGTGAAGTGTCATTAAATGTTAGGCTATCACAAGTCTATAGTTTTTGCTTCCTGTAGTACTTAAACACAATAAAGATGGAGCAAAGCATCTTTAGACCAATAGACTGGCTGATTACTGAACTTGATCAGAGTTGTGACTTTCTGAAAAAAAATACACATTGATGACAAAGGAGATGACTTTGCTTTGACTGGCAGTTTTTAATTGATATCATTGTATCTAACAAGATTACTTAGTGCCATTGGCTTAATTTCATTCTGCTCATACTGTGAAAGAGGCAAGAGTTGGATGAATGATGCATCTTCAGGTGATTGTAGAACAGACACTTGTAGAGATTAACATCTTTTGAAATTGATAGCCATAGCCTTTAAAACTTTCTGAAATAAGTTGTGGTTTTAAAGATGTTTAGATAGCATTATAGACACATTCATTGTAATTTGCATCTGATATATAGTTATGATACTTTGCAATTTGTTTAGGCAAAAATATTCTTTGCCATCAGAGCAGTAACATTTGTTAGCTCAGCAAACCAAAATGTTCCCTTGACATTGTGTAGGTGTTACGTTTTTTGTTGATAATGTACTGCTTTTCATCTTCTATTAATGTTTGGAAAATAAACCTAGAGTCTAAGAAAGTCATTAAGTATTCAGCATGGATCATTGCAGTCAGGGAAGCCCCTGCTCATGCATGTGTGTGGGAAGGAAGCAGACGTGGAACATTTAAATATTTAATCAAGTATGCTTTATGGAAATTGGACTGGACTTGGACATGGTTAAGCACAATCTCATGAAAAGCTATCTATATCAATGGTTAGGATTTAAGTACTTTCAAGTGATTTGGTCTTGGAGAATGGTTGTCATGAGGATGCCCATTATTACATCAAGCTCTCATCATTTTTCTTTTGAAAGCAATTTGGAATGCATTCACAACTGACCTTGAGCATTTTTTCATGAAAATCTGCAAATCTTCAAGAGGGTAAAATTTTCCCTATCCCACATTAAAAATAAATGTACAAGTCTCTTAAGGATCCTGAAGAATGCTTATAGCAAGTTTTCCTAAGTATGGTGATGAGTAATTTAGAAATAAAACTACATTTTTGTCTTACTCATGATTTGAAAGGCATTTAAGAAAATAATTACACAGTATTATATGGGTAGCAACCTAATCACAATTAGTTCTTATTTAAAGCATTTAAATGTGAATCCTGAAAACCAGGAATTATATTTGGGGTTTTTTTTTGAGTACATAAAAAGACTAGGCTGTTCACTTAATTATAATAATCATAGTTGTTACTTATCATTTACTATGTACTTGGTGCAGTGATAAGTGCTGTATATACATCAGCTAATGAAGAATGATGTAGACGCTGGTGGTAAACTCATAATTTGTACAGAGAAACAAAGACTTAAAGAATTCAATGACTTGCTCAAGTCTCAATAACTGATGAGAATATTCAAACCAGGAATGGTCTGACTCCAGGACCCACATTCTCAACCAGCACACACACTAGGGTCTTTCTTAAACTCCCAATGTACCTGAACTAACAAAAGTCAACCTAGGGTTGACATTAGAGTGAGGGACCCCAAAACACAGTCTGGTTGCTAGAATAAGGCAATTTTCAGATTAATTTAGAATGATGGCTTTCAGTTCTCATTGCATATTAGAATCATCGAGGGAATTTTAAAATATACTGAGGTTCTGATCCAACTGATCTTGGGTGGGGCCTGGACACTGGTATTTTTTACTTGCTCTGTAATTGATGTTAATGTGTAGCCATTTAGAGACGCATTTATTTAGAGCAACCTATGTCTTTCAGGATGCCAGAATTCAGTGGAAATACTTCAGGTTTGTTTCAAGTTTGATTTTTAATACATTTGTACTGTTAAATAGGTAAAATAATATAAAATATACATTGATATATGTATTAGGTATAAAGGTTTAATCTCAGACTGAATCAAGCTCACTTTAACCTCAGGGTCTTTGCAATTGGCTTACAATACTTAGAAGCTTTACCTGGATGGTTTCCTCTCTTGATTAAGGTTTCTACTCTAATGTTCCTTCAGAGAGAGATGGCCTATGAATATCCTCCAAAATAACTCTGTCCAAATTGTTTATCACATTAAAATTTTTTTCTTTAAATGCTTGTAATTGTCTGAAATAATATTTTTACTTTAGTGTTGGTATCCTTGAAAAAAATGTGAGCAGAGATCTTGTGTGTTTTATCTTAGCATGTGTATATCCCTAGCATGAGGAGTGGAGTTGGGAATGTAATAAGTGCTCAATAAATGCCTCTTGAATGAATGAATGGACAGCAAACATTTAGGACAGATTTTTGGTCAGTGCATCTGTTTATAAACTAAACTTGCTGTCCTCACTTTGAACACACATTCTATGTATCATTTTCTACATAATTGGAAAGAGAATACAGCTGCTGAACAAATAGAGGTGTTCTGTGTTCAGTTTAAAATGAAGGTTATTTGATAAAGCCTTTGCATAGCTGGAATGGTGACTCATTTGAGGATAATACTGTATCTGGAAAATATTAGGTTTTCAGTAAAATAACTCCTGTAGTATGTAACAAGGCTAAGTTTTTAGACTATCCGGCAACATAAAAAAAAATAATAATAGAAGATAATGCTTTTTGGATGGGTGTGTATCATTAGTAACAGTAGATAGAATTGTGTAGCTTATACCAGCTTGAAGGGAACTTGGGTTTTGAATTCTAGACCATATCATTTCCTTCGGTGGCAATGCTTTCCAACCTTGGCACAGTATTCTTTGGATAAAGTAAAACTGGTTGGGAAAGATTCCTTTTCTAGGGATAAGAAGCCGAACAATATGGAGTAATGAAAATCTCTCCTAGAAGGGGGATTAGCTTTTGTCTGCTTATCCATAATGGCAGTTTCTAGAAAATGCCCAAGCCAGGTAAAGATTCCTAGAATAATATAAAGGAAACCTCACCTCTTGAGTAAAATTGGCTTGGTGCTTATCGTGTGTAGGGGGAAGCATTCTTCAGTTAGATTATTTTAAAAGACGGTGCAGACAGTTGCGTTTCATTCCATGCAAATGTATTTTGACCTGTGATTAACTGAAGTTTGTTGGCTTGCAAAATGACAGTGGACTCAAGGCGTCTTTAAATATGAGGAAGCCTTACATATCCTTTAGCTCAATCACTTCATTTTATTTTATTTTATTTTTTAAATTTAAATCCAAGTTACTTAACATACAGTATAATAATGATTTCAGGAACAGAATCCACTGATTTATCACTTACATATAATACCTAGTGCTTATCCCAACAAGTGCCCTCTTTAATGCCCATTGCCTGTTTAGCCCATCCCTCCACCCAACACCCTGCCAGAAACCCTCAATTTGTTCTCTGTACTTAAGAGTCTCTTAAATCTGTCTGCCTCTGTTTTTATATTATTTTTGCTTCCCTTAGGTTCATCTGTTTTGTATATTCAACTCCACATGAGTGAAAGCATATTGTATTTGTGTTTCTCAGTCTAATTTCTTTTAGCATATTACACTCTAGTTCCATCCACATTGTTGTGAATGGCAAGATTTAATTCTTTGTGATTGCCCAGTAATACTCCATTGTATGTATACACAACATCTTCTTTATCCATTCATCCATCGATGGATATTTGGGCTCTTTCCATACTTAGGCTCTTGTCGATAGTGCTGATATAAACATTGGGATGCATGTGCTCCTTCGAATCAGCACTCCTGTACCTGTGTATAAATACCTAATTCAATTACTTCATTTTAGATCAAAGAAACTGGGGTCCAGGAAGAAGTGAATCTCAAACTCTGGCTTCCCTTGGTGATTGCAGTGTAGCATGTCCTCTGCCTTCTGAGCTAATGCACTGGATGGCTCACTCTGTGTCTTTTTTTGTTTATTCTAGGAGAATCGTTTTTGCATCGTACTTATAAATCCTGAAAATGATAAGTGTATATGTATATTATGAATGTGAAATATCCCTGGATAAGAAAACTAAAGCATATGCAGGTATTTGAAGTGACAATTTGAAACTTGTTTTTCTGCAAGTATACTTAAAATAGAATTACATTTCTTTGGAGAACTCCAGGATGATAAACTCTAAAGTTCTGTGCTGCTCAAGGTTTGAGCTTCTCCTCTGCCTCTCCCTATAGGGTCTCTCTCACAGTTCAAATAGATTTACTCCTGATGTTTTAAAATCAGCCTTCTGTATAAACATGGCTATATACACCTCAAATTACAATACATTAAAGGAATTTGTAAGGAAATGCCCTAAATTAGATTGTGTGGCAAGTAAATGAGGTTGGTAAAGTACAAGACAAAAGGAAAGTGCTCTCTGCACTTGATGGATCACATTGGGAAGTCCAGAATTGCTCCTTAGGGGAGGTGTTGTAGTGAAAAAGTACGGAGTTCAAAATCTGGTCGCCCAGGGTGCAAGTCTGTCCTCCAGTGCTTCTAGTCAGAGCCCTATGGTAAGTGGCAGGACATCCCTGGTCCTCATTGGGCTCAGCTGCGACATTACTTTGAGTTACACGTATTCTAGAGTCAGCAGGGGTGTGTCCCAAGGCACCAAAGTTAAAGGAGTACAAACACTTAAAAAAATTAAAATCTTTAATGACACCACATAAAATGGTGTAACATTTACATATTGATAGCATATGTGCTGAGCTTGGCACCTAGTTAGCAAGAAAGAGTAATTGAAATAGGAAGCTGCTATGTGACAAGCGTGGTTACTCATACCTACAAGCATCCAGACACATTACCACGATGATCTAACGAATGATACAGCTTTCCCTGGGCTCAGTGTTACCAGTGACTGCTCTGAGGATGCCAGCCTTAGGGTGTTAAGGAGATTCCAGGAGACAGCACCAAAATGCTGCTAGGACCATATAAATGATAGGCGTTGGTCATTATGACAATTTAGGGCTGCTTCTCCATTCTCCGGATTTAACATCGTACTGACTACTTGATTGGCCTGCTATCTCTCCTACCAGACTTTCTTCAGGATAGGCCACGGTTATTACTCCTATCTACCAAGCCCCATGCCTGATATGGAATGGGTCCTTTCTAAACTGTTGAAATGAAAGTATGTCATCATCCAGTAGTTACCTAATTGAAGATCTTGTTATCATTTTGAAAGTTTGAATCTCTGTCCTAATAGGATAATGAGCTAATAAAGGAGAATTGAGTACTGATTCTATTGGCCAAAGGCTTGAAACTTCTTGGGCAGTAATGGGCCAGGCAGAGCCAGTGGTGATCAATCACTCCAGTATTAGGACAGACTGTGTATACACAATATCTTTTACTGGCTTTGCATTCTGTATTTCAGTTCATTTGAAAAATTCTGGGTTGAAATTCATAAAAAACAAACTCTCCCTTATTTATATTATTCTTATTGGACATTAATGATCCAGTTAAATGGAAAATAAAACTTATTTTTTGGTTAAACCTGTATTTTCTTTTCCATTTACAGATTTCCTTGAGGTTTAAATCTGTCAATAATGATGATTTACTCAAGTACAATGATAAGTGTAAAGAAATTTCTCTGGTTGTTAAGTCCTTAGAAGCAAAGCGCAAAGCCATCAACATGCAGCACCTTTCTTGAGAATACACAACATAGATCCTCTAAAGTGCCTTCGTTTCTAGTGGTGGCCTTGACTTGAAAAATAAATCGTCAAGATAGTAATGCAGTAAATTTCAGAATCATTTCTCTTAGAGTTTATAACAGCAAGTTGAAGGTGATAAAATTCTTATCAACAAGGAGTTTACAGTTGTATATGTGATTAAGGACATGCACTTCTGGTTATTTATAACATGCATCAAGATTTAAAAAACTCTCATGATCATAAAATCAGCTATGACATATAAATTGATTGAAAAACAAGCCATAGTTCTAACACCTCTTCTGACGGGAAAGACCAATCTATCAGAGTGCGGTTTCTATAATGTACATTTTTCATTTGTTGATGGCAGATATTGAAGTAAAAAACAGAGCCTTCACACGAGAGCTTGGCAAAGGTTTTTGCAGTAATGGAAACACGAAAGACTCACTGTTAGCTACCTGTGTTTGTTTGTTTTTTTTTTTTTTAACTTGGAGCTCCTTTTTAAGGGCTACCAAATATCCTTTTATTTTGATTTATGTAATGTAGTTAACCATTCTCCTATGGATAGAAATTTATGTTGTTCAGAACCTTTTGCCATTATAAACAATGATGCAAAGCATATCTGTGCGCATGCCATTGAGCTAATGGGTGAGTACTACGCAGAATAAATTCTTGGGTAAAACTGTTGGGGCCTAAGGTGTGGACATTTTTAAAATTTTTGACAAAAATGGCTAAATTGCCCTTGATGGAAGATTTCTATATGTCCACTCCCACTGGAGTGTAGAAGATAATTCTTCACGTATGTATATCACACTTAGATATCTTCACCAATCTGATAGAAGAAAAATGCTTTCTGTACATTTTTAATTTACAGTTTTTTTTTTAGTAAATATAAGAGCATTGAAGGTTATATCTATTTCATTTTCTAGGAACTCTGCCTGTCTTCTCTGTCCATTTTATCATAGGTAGTTGGTCGTCTTCTGATTTGTTGAAAATCTTTCCATATTGGAAAAAGATGCCTTTTTGATAGGATTTTGCAAATATTATTTTCCTGATTTACCATTTATATTAAGGCATTTTACTGATGGGCTTGATATGAAAAAAAATTTTTTTTACCTATTACTCTTTTATTTCTCATTGCAAATATACAATGCTTATGCATGCACACACAAACACTCTCTTATATGTTTCTAGTGGTTTTATCCAGAGTTTTTGATACGAGCTAGATATCTACCCTTACTTTTTTCCTGGATGGCTTCTTCAATAGTCTCCTTGCCATTCATTCTGCTGGTTCAACATGCCTCATATGCCATAACCTAAGGTCCCATGTGTGTTTGGATTTTTGTCTAAACTCCATTCACTGATCTATATTTTTGTGCAAGAGAACCACAATATTTGAATAGCAATAGACTTAAAATAAGACTAGTTTTCACTCTGTGTCCTTATCTTTATTAGAATTCTTTTCTAAAATTTCCCTTTTGTGCACATTTATTTTTCCATACAAATTAAATAAACAACTTGGTGTAGATCTAAACAAATATGTTACAGTTGTATTTAAGGTGTATTACCTTAATACACGTGTTATTGATCAGTGGTTGTATTGGGAGACTATTTCATGGGATTTTGGCATGCATATTACACTGGCTCCATCTTAAATAGTTTAGAGGATTTTGTTTTCTTTTTCTCTGCTTTGGAACTGTTTGAATAGTATTGGAGGTATTAGCACTTTGAAATTTAGTACAATACTGGAGGTATTTAATTTTTACAGGTTTTTTTTCACCTGGGAATTACCTAAGATTGTTGTTTCCTTTGAAGATATAAGGCAGTGGTTGGGGGGATAGGGTGAGGAGGAGAAATCACTCTCCTAGTGTTTCCTCAATTTCATTTTCACCAATTGTGATAATTATAGATTCTCTCAATCTAGGTCAGGGTTTTTTATAAAAGGCTTTATTTTTTGGAGCAGTTTTACATTTGCAACAAAATGGAGAGGAGGGTGTAGAGATTCCCCATATAATTCTCGGCGCTCACACATGATAGCCTCTCACTCATTATCGACATCACTGACCAGAATGGTACCTTCTTCTTCCCCTCCTTCTCCTCCATTGTTGTTGTTGTTGTTGTTGTTGTTGTTGTTGTTATTATTATTATTATTATTATTATTATTATTATTTTAGACCAGAGAGGAACCTACATTGGCACATTATAATCACCCAAAGTTCATAGTTCACTTAGGGTTCACTCTTGGTATTGTACATTTATTGGGTTTGGACAACTGTATTAATACATATGTCCATCATTATAACATCAGAATATTTTCACTGCCCTGAATATCCTCTGTGCTCTGCCTCTTAGTGTCTCTCCTGCTCTAGCTCACTTTTTGAAAATTATATTTTTCTGGTTAACTATAGATTTCATACAGAGTTTCACGTTTATTTTCAAATTGCTGAGAAAGATAGCAGCCTATTTCTTTTATCTCAAGTTCTTGAGATTATTTCCTTTCACCTTGCATATGTATGTGCCTCCCATTTTTTCTTGGTTGTGTTTGTTGCTTGCTTATTCTATGTTTTTAAGAAAAGGATCTCTTGTATTTTAAAATTCTTCAACAGCTCTGCATTCTAACTTTCTGCTTTTCATTTCTCTTTACCATTTCTTTTTGCATTGCTTCATTTCATTTTGTTGCTGTTTTTCAAATTTCTTGTGTAAGATTGGGTATTTATCATTCATTAATTTTATTTTTTATGATTACACAAAAACTTAAGACTGTACATTTTCTCCTAAATCTGACTTTAGTTATTTCTTAACATTTTTAACAGAACTTTTATTGTATTTTCTAAGCATTCTCAAATTTTATATTTATTTCCTCTTTAACTTGTGTATCTGTACTGTTAAATTTTGCAGAGATTTACTGAATTTTTCTATGTGGCCTACCTACAAGTTAATTTTTTGTGGCTATTGCATCATTACTTCAAAAGGAGTTATTGTCTTGTTTATAGTTGGTAGAAATCTGTATCAATTACCTTGTTAATCTTGTTCTTTAGGTCTAAGGTGAGCCATGGTTATTTCCAGTCCATTTGCTCTTTTGTGAGCTGGAGAAAAAAAAATCCTCTATGTTGGGTATGATTCTATATATATCTCCTGTGTTTCCTATACTTTTTGCTTTATCAGTTGTAATTTTACACTATTTTATTCACAGATGTCACAACTGTTAAATCTTCAGTGGGTTAAACTCTGAATCATCATGGAATCATGGAATGCCTTGTTTTTGTTGAATGTTTTTGGCCCTGAATTGACCTGTCTCATGTTAATTAATAACCCTTAAATTCCTTTTATTTGCATTTTCTGGAAAACCTCTGGTCCGCCTTCCCTAATCACCTTGTTTTAAGTGAATCTCTTACATGTTTATGGGTTACATGTAGTTACTTTGCTTTCAAGTAACTACATTCTTTCAATGGATAAGGATATTCCTTTTATAATTATAAGACATATTTGGCCTAATTCTGTCAACACTTTTTGTGCTCTGTGTGCTCATATTTATTTAGACAAAATATATTGGCTCTCTTCTGTATGTGGTGTTTAAGTCGGTAGATTTCTACTTCCTTTGCCTTGCCTTCCCTCCTGTCTTTCCCTTCACAATTTTGGGTGATTATATTTTTATTATTATCTTTGAATATACTTCTATTTCTGTTATTAGCTATATATGATAACTTTTGAATCCCCAGTTCTAAAAAGAGAGACTATCAGTATATAACCCACTACCATTTCCTTCTCATTTAAGTTTTGGTAGTTTTATTACTTCTCCATTTTATGGTTCTATTACCATAATGACCACAGGTTTGATTTTTTTTCTTTATACTAAAATTGGATGGCTTCAAAAGCTACTGCCACTTGCTGCTGTTCATTTTTCTCTTCTTCAGCTGAAATTTATCCTCAGACTTAAATTTGAAACTCCTTAAGAAAGCATTCTTGGGACAATGTCCTCTGAGTTGTTGTATATCAAAAAATACTGTGGACTTCATGCTTAAACAGTTGCTTAGCTGGGTATAAAATTCTTGGTTCATGCTTTTCCTAAGACCTTTTCAGACATCACTCTACCATGTGTTAGTTGTATAATCTGCTCTGGAGAATTCGGTGAACAGTTGACAGAAGGACAAGAGAGGAGATTTTTAAAAATCATAAAAATCTAAAGCCCCACAAAATAAAGCCTTTCAAAACAACATCCAGTACACTTCAGTTGTACATGAAAGTATAGTTGCAGTGTTACCACATAATAATGATACCTGTTATAATATATCAGGGTGTTAAGAAAAATGTAAGTTACTCTCAACATTAATTATAATAATTCAGGTAAATGTATAATTTGTTTTGGAAACATTCTTCTAGTAGTTGAAGAGATGATCTAATATTTTCAACATTATCTGGTAATTTTAGCTGGTTAAAAAATTTTGTTCTGTGAAGTTTATCTCCTAAGGACCCAAGAAAAATGTGGTACTTAGGCCTACAACAGGTTTTCTAAAATGGGAGAACAAGTATGTCATAATCACTTGAGAGGATTTTTCAACTGCAGACAGTTGTGTTCTTCGAGGTCCTATCATCCCCATTTGAGAATCAATAGTTAGGTCCCAAATGAAACCTGGTAGTGAGAGGAAGGAGGGGACATTATTGACCAGGTTTTTCCAAGTCCAGCTTCTTGATGAGGTGACTCTTGGCCTGGAGAGATTTTTGTAAAGGTATAGAGGAAAGGGAGAATATTCTGGATCCCTAGAAAATGAAATGTTGGTCAGAAAGTGCCACATAAGGAGTGCCCCTTGTACGGCCTCTGCTTACAGTGTTGTTGCTGCTTCTGCAGGTCTGATATGAGTTGTGAACCTACCTTTGTCCAGAGGCAGCATTTTGTGTCTTTGAGAACTTGAATTAACAAAGGTTGGCAGCAAGTAAACTTATTTGTTTCAATCTGTTACGTGATTAGCGCGATTAGCGCACTTGAAATAGGCTGAATTCCAAAATGCTATCTTAACCTGATTTCCATTCAGAGTGGAGATAGGTTTAAAAAAATCCCTGAGTACACAATCCACGTCTCTTGAGGATTTCTGTCAAGTGTGGGCCTAGGACTTTAGAGAAGCTCTGAGAAAGAGTTCTCTTATGAGGAAGAGCAATTGCATTTGGTTTCCATTAACCTTTTCCCAGCCAGTACAAACTTTATTGCCCTGGGTGTGGGGGGTGGTATTGGGGGGAGTGTTTCCTGATAGGTGTGTGTATTTCATTTTACAGTTAAAGAGAAATAGTTATCTGGACTCTGGCCAGTTACAGTTGAGATACTTCGTGTATGAAATTTCTGTTCTAAAGGTGTTCCAAGTTGTGTTTGTAATGCGCAGCAATTTGAAAACAGGGTCAAATTTACTCATGCCTTTGAGTACACTCTGAAACCTCAGAGTAATGTCTAGGCTTTTCTGTTTTCTAGAGGAAGCTAGAAGTATGTTACATATTTTTATTCTTTATTCAACAAACACTTGTTGAATATCATGAATTGGGGAACCCAAGCTATATAACAGCACCCATACATTGTGAGAATCCATGGGAGGAGTAGTCTACAGACTAAATCCATGGGAACTTTGGGAAGTACATAGAAGCCACATAGGAGCTCTGGTGTATTTGGCATTTCCTTGACTTAGGGCTTCTTGGGCATCCAACTTCCTTTTCCCAAATTCTGTGGCCTCCTTGTGCACATCATTAATAGGTCAGGCCCCACATCATGGCTTTCTGTTTACCTCTTTACCCTCTCACCAGTTCTTACCTAATACAAGAGAAAGTTTTCTTTCTAGATGCAGTTGATGACATGTTTATAAACCTGGTGTTTGTAGATGGATTAGTAGTCAGATTTACCTCTGAGCCTTACTAACTATGTGACATTAGGCTTTTAATAAGATCTATAAAACAAGAATGATGTAAACAGTCCTTATGGAGTAGATGAGGTATTGTGAGTAAAGGACTTAGAAATGTGCCTGGCACATAGTAATTGTCAATAATTGTGTGTATATGGCATACGGCCCTCTCAGAATTACTGTTTACAATAAATTTGTCAACTCTTGAAAGGCAGGAAGCAAGTTCGTTCCATTTTTCTGTTGAAGGATTGGAGGCAGTGCTTAGGATGAGACCATAATATAACAAATGTTTGCTCAATGAGGGAGTATTAATTATGCAAGGCTACCAGCTGCTGAGATCTTCAGGAGAAAGCGTGTTCTTTCAAGGTCCCAAGGATATGGGTGCTGTCTCATTTCCTACAACCATCATGGCCATGTAGGGCACATATAGGTCAAGGGCTGAGCTTGAGAGACCTGGAGTTGGGTGTTTATTGTATCATTGTGTAGAATTAGAGGAGAAAAAAATTCAAATATGTATTAATAGGAAAATGGATAAACAAATGATGATACATGGACCTCAGTGCAGCTATTTCCTAGCATTTAAAACAGATAGGTCACTGTACACTGCCAGTTGACAAAGCACTAGAGCATTCTGATAAGCAAGTAGAGGCAGATGCAAAAAACATAAAACCATAAATGATTCAATTATTTAGAACCATATGCAAAATAACTGTGTCTATTTCCTTGATCCACACGTACACTCACAGATCTATTATTTTTATACCTACACCTTCAGAAGAGACCATCTCCCATTCCTTCGTATGTCTGTTCATTTACTCCCTCCCCATCTTCTCTTTGTAAACTGAGCAAAAAGTCGTTCTGAGGAGACGAACTAAATTGATAAAAATGGATACGTTGGGGGATTGGATTGGGAAGGGGAAACTTTTAATTTATCTGCGGCATCATAATACTTTGCCAAGAGAATTCTTAAAGGAATTTCTTGCTTGCAACCTCTATTTAATATTACATAAGAAGCCCACGGAGCTGTTTCCTTGTTGAAAATGCTGTATCCTGTCTCTGTGGGTTGCAGGTGACAGAAAGTCTATTCAACCTAGCATGAGCAAAAAAGGAACATTGGCTTGCAGGCTGGCAAGTCCAAGTCAGCGATACTGGTTTTGATCCAGGGGCTCAAGAGATGTTGTCAAGTTTGTGTCTCTGGGTTCTACTTGTCTCTGCTTCATTCTCAGATGGAATTTCTCTTACAGTAAATACATATAAGGGAATATTATCCAGGCATAAAAAAAAAAAGAAGGAAATCCTGCAATCCTACCACATGGGTAAACCTTGAAGACATCATGCTAAGTGAGGTAAATCAATGCAGAAAGAAAAATACTGTATAATTCTATCTATATGAGGTACCTAAAATTGTCAAACTCCTAGAATCAGAGAGTAGAAATGGTGGTTGCCAGGGGCTGGAGGATGGGAGAAATAGGGAGAAGGTGGCCAAAGGGTATAAACTTTCGCAGCTATGAGATAAATATTGGATGACCTTGATTGTGGTAGTAATGTATCATGGATAACGGTTTTCATGACTGTTAGCCTATGTCCAAACTCATCAAATTGTACACATTAAATACATGTAGTTCTTTGTATGTCGGTTATACCTAAAAGAGCTTTTGTTTTAACAGAAAAAGGAGATGAATAAGTTCTGGGGATCTAGTGTACAACGTGTTGACCATATTTAATGTTTTCTTGTGCACTTGGAAGTTGCGAAGAAAGTAGATCTTTTTTTTTTTTCAGTATAGTTGACAAGAAAGTGAATCTTAATGTTTTCACCACACACGTAGGTAAAAAACTATTCTGTGAGGTGAAAGATGTGATAACTAACCTCACACAATGTTATGTGTCAATTATATCTTGGTAAAATTGCAAAGAAATTAAGGAACATCTGGCTACACATGAAGAAGATAAAAGATGGTTTGGTCATCCTTTCTTCCAGTCCCCCAAATACACAAAGATAAGAAGTGTTTGTTGATTTTGTCTGCAAGTGGAGAATTGATCTAAATAGCAGAACTATGCTTAAAAGAGTACATATCCACCTAACTTAGAATTGAGTACATCAGATTGGCCTCCATATGTCTTCATAAAGAACCATGTTTTTAGGCAGACTTTTTCTTGTTCAGAATTTTTTGCTAGACTTGATGCACTAAGAATATAATCTAGCATTGGGGGAGGAATTAAAATGTTTAATTTTATAGTTTGGGATCCCCCTTAATTCTCATCTCTTATTCTAATTAGTTTATGAGAGTTTCCTTTTTTAAAAGATAATTTTAGATACTATTGGAAAACTTTAATCTGAAATTTAAATTCCATATTTTAAGACCTGTTTCTTTGAGCGCTTTTTTTCTGTAGATCACTTATGATAAGAATACTAACAGCAGTATACTTTTCTTTCTCATTGCACAAAAGAGAAAATCAGGATTGTATATGAGAAAATAGACTTGGGATTGCCTGTTTTGTCCATTCTTTATATTACCTATATTTTCTTTCCCAGAAATTCACATTTTTCCTGCAGGGCCCCTCCAGAATTCATAACTGTTGACTGGGGCTTTCAACATGCTCTGAGTAAACACAGTCTAATGGCATGGTATTTGCTGCTTTCTCACTGACCAAATATTCCAGAATCCATTCTTAAAGTCCCATTTCTAAAGGAACTGACACCTCTTACTGGAAAAAGAAAAGAGTAGCAGAAGCTCTTGCCTGGATGCCCACATTCACTCTTCTATTGCGATTTTCCTCTGGCATGTATTAGCTCCCGCTAAGTTACTCTATCAGACTTCCAAATGGGGTTCCATCTGGTATGGAAGGTAGCATGTACATTTTCTTTTATTTTCATAGCCTTTTGACTTCACAATAGTCAGAAGGGTATGCGACCCTTGCCTCTTGCTCTTCACTGTAATTAGGATAATAAATAGCCTTTTAATTTCTATAAGAATAATAAAAACGTGTCATAATCTGTGATTCGCTGTGAAGTTTTTGTTGGACTCTTTGCTAGTGGAAATTTATGGAAACAAATGATTTTATCTTATTACAACATTTTAAACAATTTACATATTTCTGGTCACATAGCTATTAGAAACTCAGATATAAACCCGAGTTGTCATGGATACGTACATGCAGAAGCTTACTTCATCAATTTATTACAAAACTATTTTTAGTATGTAATGTAGTTTAACCAAAAATACCGATGTTGTAATTGAGTTTCATTTTCTTTTTCTCTAAGTTTGGTTTATTAAGCGTATTGTTCCTTAATTGTTTTCATTATTTTTTCTCTAAAGACATTTCAGTGCCAAAGGGCATAGTTTAAACTGTGTGTCAAAAGGACTGATCAGCAGTCTGTGTTGACTTCCGATACTTTTCCTTTCTTTTGCTGATGTGTCATGTAGAGTTTATATATACTCCTTAGAATAATGCTTATTATAATGCATTAGACCAATGCACTAGGGAGTTCATAGCAATCTAATTGGCCCAGAGGGGAAAAAAGCGAAACTTTAGCTCCCCCTAAGAGAAGTCCCCAAATCTCACTGTGCTCTCCCTGTTTCAAGGGTACTATAACAATTACTAAGAAGGGGCTAGAGGCAAAAAATGAACTGAATTGACTGAAACCCAAGAAGGAAGGAGAAAGAGAATGAATTTATGGATGGAGTAGGTGGAACCAAATACAGGTCACAGTGTCCATGAGCAGAGTTGGATGAAAGGATTTGGGAAAGGTTGTTTTGCTCTGTTCTGTGTTTGTGTTTGTTTTTGTTTTTGTTTAATAGGCCAAAATTGGCTCAGACTGAAATTAAGTAATCAGATGAGTCTTTTTAAAGTAATTTGCTTGGGTAAAATATACTGCTGCTATGTATGCAGAAAAAAGCCTGGGTAATAATAAGTTGAAAAAGCATGAACCTTAAGACATTTAGAACTCTCTTAATCATTTTTTGTACTTTTTTCTTTCTCATAGGGGTGGCCATAAAGTAAGGGATATTTTTGTTGAAACATGGAGCAAACATGCATTTGAGAACTGACCAAAATGAAAAGAAATGAAGTTGCTTAGAATATATCGTTCTTTTTTTTTTTTTTTTTTTTTTTTTTTTAATGCAGCTCTATTAACTAATGTAGTAGCTAATGGGACAAAGGTCTAACAGTGGAAAAATACACAACTTCTTTGAAGACTGTGTACTATTTATATAAAGTAACAGAATCTGACAGTGCATGAAAAATGCATCTTCACATAGGCAGAAGAGACAACTTCCATATAAATTGTTAGACAAGCTTCTTTGTAGAAGTTAGCAGTGAAAAATAAATCTGGGTATGTTACCTGTGTTAAAGTAAACTGTGCTCAAAATACCTTGGTTGGTGGTTTTTGATAATCTGATTTTAAACATTAGATCTGATCTCAGGTCAAATTATATTATGTAGTTACAGATTATAATTATATATTTAATAATTATAGATGTTTATGTATGTATGTATATATATTCATATGTATGTTTATACATATATGTAAACTTCTTGGCCCACTAAGCCTTTGGTGTTCTGAATTTGATAGCAACATTAAAATGTCAGCATAAGCTACTCAACTATTTAGATGTTGAAGTAGTTTAAGAATCGCAGACAGGGAGGGGTGCCTGGGTGGCTCAGTTAAGTATCCGACTTTGGCTTAGGTCATGATCTCATGGTTCATGAGTTCGAGCCCCACATCAGGCTCTGTGCTGACAGCTCAAAGCCTTGAGTCTGCTTCAGGTTCTGTGTGTATGTGTCTGTCTGTCTGTCTCTCTGTCTTCCCCTCCCCTGCTCATGCTGTGTCTCTCTCTCAAAAATAAAAAATAAATAATTGCAGACAGGGATGCCTATTGGGCACAAACAGCTGTAGTAACTTCTGTATGCTGTTTCCTTGGAGAAACAAAGTAGGAGATGGCTTGGTGAAGGGTAAATTTCTACTGAAGAACCATAGGCTTATACAGCAGCATCAGTCAAATACATGGAGGTGGACTGTGAGGTAGAAATAGAACTTGGAGTTTAATGGAAGGATAGATATACGATGTGACCATTCCTGTAATGAAAGGGTGTGGTATGGGGTGCCCGGGTGGCTCACATGGTTGGGCATCCAAGTCTTGATTTCAGCTCAGGTCATGATCCCAGGGTCGTAGGGTTGAGTTCTGTGTTGGGCTCTGCACTGAGCATGGAGCCTGCTTGGGGTTCATTCATATTCTCTCTCCCTTTCTCCCTCTACCTCTCTACCCGACTTGAACTTGCTCTCTTTAAAATAAAATGTGTGGCCCAACACAGCTCGGGAGTCAGGGAGACTATTCACAAGTGATGTGACATTTGAGCAAGTCCAGAGGATGGGCTTTTTGGTAGATATTGGGAGAGGGGCAGTGCCCCTCCTATATCACTTCGGTGCACCTGAGTGCACCCTGGCCCAACTTAAAATTCTTCCCATCTGTATCTCTTTGCTTGAGAACATCCTCTAGCAGCTGGAGCCCTGTGTGGCAGGATGCAAGTGCTGTGGATGGCACCTTCCCTTTCCAGTAGCCCTCAACTAATGACTGACAGGAGTTGGTGTACAAATCCCGTGGTTCCTTCAGCCTTCAAATGGGATAACTCTGGGGAGCAAGTTCTACACTGTATCCCAAAGCATCTGGTGATGGAAGCTCTGGGTGCCCATTGTGGTAGTTCAGTAACATCCTCATTGTCCTTGCCTCATCAGCCTTAATTCCTGCATTCCTTTTGTGCTTCCTGGGGTAACTACCAAACAAACCGCTTGCACTCAAATTCTTGTTGTGGGATTTGTTTGGGGAAGGAACCCCACCTCAGATGTATCAGAACAATTGGCCACCACTTTCAAAGGCATTTTGGAGATAGGCCCTGTCAGGAAATTACCTAGCTCAAGTCCCTGTCTTGAGAAATAGGAAACAGGAGGTCCAGAGAGACTGATGGCTACTCCAGGGTCACAAACAGAAGAGGTCCTATTCTATCTTCTGGACTCGAAAGTTAGTGTTCTTGAGTGTTATCAACATATCAAAATTTTTAGTACAACAGAAGTAAAGATTAAGCTACGAACACTTCAGTTGAGACAAACCCTTTGTTCTCAGTGCTGAAGACATTGCAATATTGTATAGTGGTGTTTTCGATGACATCCTTCGTAGACGAGGAGCTTGGTAATATTATAGGCCAAGTGAATAGAATTTCAGAAACAATCAAAACACAGCAAGTTTAGTACAAGGCATTACAAGTGCTATTGTGGAAGGAGCTTCATTTCATGGGAAATCAAAAGGCCATTGCCAAAGTAATTGGGATTTTGCAAGACAGCAACTATCCAAATTACAAACATGAGTGGAAGTGGTATGTTAAAAATGTTGTCACCCTATGAAATGTAATAAATTTATTGTAACTGGTAGTAACAGCATTCATTCCATTGTTCGAGGCCTCGGAGATATACTTCAAACATTGTCATGTTTTGCTACAGATCCAGACAATCAGATGTGCATGTAACCTCATTAACTCAGAATATTCTAGGTTTGTGTTTGAAAAGCCCCTGTAACTTAATACATAATGTATGGAGAAAAGCATAACTTGTAACTAAAAGATGAATTAAGGAAGATTTACTTTGAAATTGCCAGTAAAAAAAGTAGAATGAAAAGTCAAAGGACAGTGTTCTAGCCATCCTCAAGATCAAAAACTAAATGTTCACCACTTAGAATCATTTTGAGTATTAACTCCATCTTCTATGAATTTCAGTACTTTTTTTGTATTTATATTAAGTGCTGAAAATGTAAGTTGTACAAGAATATCAGAAGCTCAATCATAGTAGATGCTACTTAGATCTCTGAAGCTAAGTGCATTGATAATTTTAATTGTAATAGTTTAATATCATAAGAACATGCCAACAGTCAAGCCACCTGCATTTTTTGCGGAAATTGTATTTTTGCATGTAAAGTTAAACACATCACGTTCAATGAACTTGATTTTGGTTCTTGCAAACATAAAGAGGTAAAACTGGGATGTGCATAATCTTCATATTTTAACATGCATGAAAACATGACAAGTGAATTGGACCTCAAGGGTTTATCTACCTACTTCTGAGGATAGAGACGAATTAAATTTGAATATGATATAGTCCACCTCAAGCACCCACGTTCTGAACTGCTCAGATAACCCCAGATAGAGTCCATTGCTTTATTACTCTGCTAAAATTATGGCTTGTTTGTTTATACTGTGCTTTTCACTGTGATGTATTTATGCAACATGTTAATGTATAGTATTTTCCTCTGTAAGTACATGAATGATGCAACTGTTAGGCTCTAGTCCTGTTTACCTTTGATACTTCTATCTCAAGGCCTGGCATATAGAAACTCAGCAATGTTTAGATGGATGGATGGATGGAATGTTAATTTAGAGCAACCGTTGAGGAAAGTTATAGGCCTATTGGTTTTAAAGATACCATGACCTTAAAATAGTTCCAGACATTATTCTAGGATGGGATAAAGGACCAAACTTGGGGAGATGGCAGGATGTATCAAGGGAAGTGGGGGAGAGAAGGGGTTAAAGTGGAACAAATTAGAATAGAGAAGCAAAGTAAAGTAAACTCTACCTTCAAATACCACACTGTGTCCTTCATAAACAAAAGGCCATGTAGAGCAGATACTTAACAACACTAGAGAGTAAGGGCTTCGGTTGCAATTATGTGTCTGTCACTTCCTGGCTGTGTGGCTTGGAGGAAGCTAAGTTTTTCTGTCCTTCAGCCTCTTCATCTGTGATTTGCTCCACAGGGCTGTTGATACTATAGCATAAAGCTGCTAGTAACTGAAAACCTAGTAAATAGTAAAGGCATCTAATTACCTTGTGTAACTAACAATTTTGGAGGTAACAGATTGTAGGTTGGCTCACCAGCTCAGGGTATGAGGCCGCTGGGCTACCACATCTGTCACTCATGGTGTCAAGATGATTGCTGCAGTGCCAGGCATCTCCTCCTCAAATGACAGCATCACAATGGTGGGGAACAAGTGGAGGGGACAGTGAGTGGCTTGACAAGGTGGCTCCCAGACAACTTGGTACCTTTTTCATTTTTCGGAAAGAGAAGTCTTTCCCCCAATCCCCACGTTATTTCTTTCCCCTTTTTAACCAGAATTGATGGTAAGGGAGGCTTAGAAAACAAGCACCTGATTCTTAGCCTTTCTAGCAGAAGGGCAAGTAAGAAAGAGGTGGTGAATGGCAGCTGGGGCACCAGCCCAGAGTATATGTCACTGTTGTCACAAAGATTATTACTGCTTCACACCATGCCTCACACAGACTTGAGATTATTATCAAATATTTAATATTTGATAAGTATTGCCGTTGTTACTGTGATTACCTTGAACTGCACTCAGGACAAATATTCCAATAGAAGTTAAGGTTTTCTGTGGTAAAATAGGTGACTTCTGACTGCTTACATTTTTTAAAAAATATTTACAAACTACAAGCTATTATCACCCTTTAAGTATTATCTCCATTTCCGCCTTTTCTTTCTCACACCCTTACTCTTTTTGTGCAGATTCCCAGCCAAGAGAAGTAGTTTATACCTATTTTCAGGACTGAAATGTAAACAGTGGAGTGGAGGTTTGTTCTAATTATTTTTAATATATCCTCAGGAATTAAAGTTGAATTTTATCCCAGAGCTTCGCAACTTATAAAATTTTCATGGTAGAAAACCTCTTGAGATCATACCTTGCCACATGGCTATTTCTATGTGGCCTATTCAGCTAACGGGAAAATTGTAATATGCTGGTGCCATCAATTTAATCTTGGAGGCCATCACTCACTTCAGTTACAACATGACTTGTGTTGAGAGCAGACAGCATCTGGGGAAGATAAAATAGCATGTATTCAGGGAATCAAGTAAGAATACCAAAGAGGCAAACAAAATGCAAATCTGCAAAGGAGATAAGGATGTAAGTAATAAAATCTACAGGAGACCCCTTTGAACGTACTAATGACAAGACTTTATGTTATACAAGTTATATGCCAGTATAACATATAACTACGTTATCCAAGTGCTGTATGACAAGTTAGGAGCCTTGAGGAGGAGTATTTTTCTGGTTTGTAAATGGGAAAACAAGTAAACACATTTTAAAATCAATTTTTATATTGGAGCAGGCAGAAGTGTACATGACTTTGAAATGTATGCCATTAATATACTGAAGGGATCAGAAAGCCAACTAGAGAAAAGAGACTCTCCCCCGGAGAAATCACATGGCTTCCACCTAATAAATAGTTGTAAGATTAGGAAAATGGAACTGTAACTCAGGCGTAATTTTGTTTACATATTATAGTGTGCTTTATTTTTTAAAATAGCTTTACTGAGATACAACTTACCATAAAAACCACCCATTTGTAGTCTGCAATTCAGTGGTTGGTTCTATGATTTTTAATTAAACTGAGAAAACATTAAAAAAAAAGAATGCATACTGGACTGCCTGGGTGGTTTGGGCAGTTGAACCCCCAACTCTTGGTTTTGGCTCAGGTCATGATCTCATGGTTGGTGGGTTTGAGCCCCATGTCGGGCTCTGTGCAAATGGTGTGGAGCCTGCTTGAGATTTTCTCTCTCCGTCTCTCTCTCTGCCCCTCCCCTGCTCACTCTTTCTCTCTCAAATAAACTTTAAAAAAGGATGTGTAGAAAATGCTTTCTAGTTAGAAACGCCTATAAACACTGAAAAACCAATTGGAGGGCAATTTTTTCATTTAAAACCTGGAAATAGAAAAGCACCAGATTTTGTCCTCAGATGCTGTGGGGCAAATATAAACAAAAAGAGGACAAGCTGGATAGAGAAGCTAAGGAGACCTTTGATGAGGAACTAGGTATGTGAGTTAGAGGAAGGAGGTTTCTATGCTCAGTTCCCTTTCTATTTTTTCTTGATTTCTAATACAGTAATCTCCCCTACCCCTTTATCCATGGTTTTGCTTTCTTGTGGTTTCAGTTACTGTGGTTTGTGGTTAACTGTTGCCTGGAAGTAGATGATCTTCCTTCCACCATAGTGTCAGGAGGTCAATGGTAACCTACATTAGGCATCTCACTTCATCTCCTCACATAGGCATTTTGTCTTTGTACATCGCCACAAGAAGGATGTGCACAGTAAGTAGGATAGTTTGAAAGGGACCACATTCACAGTGTGTTGATTACAGTATATTGTTAGAAGAATTCTATTTTATTATTATTGTTAATATCTTCCTGTGACTATAAATTTATCATAGTTATGTATGCATAGGAACCAACATAATCTATGTAGGGTTTAGTACTATCTGCGGTTTCAGACATCCCCAGGGAGGAGAGGGAGGATTTTGGAATGAATCGCCCGCAAACAAGGGAGGACTACTCTACTTCTTCTTTGCAAAGTTCCGGTGTCTATTTCTACTTGCAAAAGATTCTTAAACGTGTATTTAAACTCCTTAAATAGTAGAAAAGTGTTGCTTTTGTAAAAGTAATGCATGAAATGTATCCTCTAAGCCTGAAGCTTCCTTTTGGACATTTTGCAGAACCCTTGAATCTTTTGCATATGAGACTTTTGGTGACCTATCAAAACAAAGAGCTGATGAGGATTATACCCAAAGTCATGTGCTATTTCATGTGGAAAATTAAAGAGAAATAAGAGAAGAACCATATTTTTTTCAAAAAAAAAAAATTAAAACAATTGGAATTGCTCAGCCATTTTACCTAAATTTGTTGACATAGTTGCCAAATATATTCTCTACAATCCCACTAATGAATCTTCAAAACTCAGTTATCATTCTTCATGTTAGTAACACTTGGACAAGCTTATCTTAAGTATTTACTAAAGCATTTAAAGTAATCTGTTCACTTGATATTTATCAGACTATTAGATTTTTATTTGGTGTTCTTGGTACAGGGGAGAAGCTGTCTCAAAGGTAATAGATTTTTGCCTTAAGCTGAAGCCATGAAAATGGTGACACTTAATCTTTATTTTTTTTTGAAGTAATACCCTTTTCCTCTTGTCTCTTTTGTGTGAATTTCAATACTTTTATATTAGTTTCAAGGATTGGTCACAACATAAAAAATAATTTGTTGCATTCTTAAGCACCCACTTGGAGCATTATGTTGGTCTCAACTCTCTAAGAAAATTTTACCTTTGATTCCAGAGGTTAAAGAAAAATTTGGTCAACCACTAAAAACATGAATTACTACTATTTGTTTTCCTTTCTCTAGTTGTGATTGTCTACACAGATTCTAGAGTCATTTTCTGAAATGGAATCCTGATCACATTTACTCCCACACTTCAGAGCCTCTCAACTTCCTGAACCCACCCCGACCCCATCCACTGCAGTGATACAGTTCAAGCATCTTAATTCAAACCATCATGGTCCACCCCCAGCCTATTCTTTAGCCATACAAAACTACTTCCTGTCTTCAAAAGGTTACCATGGGCCCTCTTCCTTCCTCGCCTTTCCCAGGGCTGTTCTGACTATCCAGGGTGCCTTCGGTTAAATTTACAAAAATCTGGTGCTCCCAGTAATAGCTTAGAAATTGCATGTCTTCCTGTGCTCCAGACTGAGACCACCCCCAGATACTCCCTCTCCTGTGCTCCTTTTAGCATTTTCTGCATATGCTGATCTAGACCTGGATTAAAGAGCAAAGTTAGGAGCACCTACCTAGCTTCTGTCATAGAGTGGACATTTGAGTGTTATTAGACATACCATAATACTCCTGGAAATGTCCTAAGGAGGAGGCTAATACATTTATTAGAACTTCTGTCAAGGAGACTAAGGTATACAACTGGGAAGAACTGATTGAGAAGTAAGTAGGGTTGAAGAGGAAAAATCCTCAGGAAATAGGTTGCAATCAAAAGATGGTCCTAAATCAAAACTATCTTCTCAGATGAGTGTGGGTACCTGTGACACATTTAGTTTTTTAATGTTAGTGGTTTTTTTTTTTGTTTTTTTTTTTTTTTAAGAGAGAGAGAGCGAGTGAGCATGAGTAGACAAGGGGCAGGGAGAGAGAGAATCCCAATCAGGCTCCACACTGTCCGCACATAGCCCAATGTGGGGCTCGATTTCATGAACCGTGAGATCATGACCTGAGCTGAAATCAGGAGTGGGATGCTTAACCAATGGAGCCACCCAGGTGCCCCTGTGACAGTTTTATGTTACTAGATGGAGTACCCATATTTGGTGGAGTACCCAGAATTGGATGACTTAGGGCAGTAGAGGAGAGGCTGGTCCTAGCAATCTTTAATCATTTCCCACATGACACTCAGCCACTCCTCCAAAGGAGAATTTAAAGGATTAACACTTCGAGCCAGTAGCTACAGTATTTGTGGTTTTAGCTGGTCTTGAAGTCTCTGTCCTATCTTGTTTATCTGGTGGCACTTACTATGCTGTGTGAACTTCTTGTTTTTTCAAGTAATGTGATGTGTTGCATCATTGTGTGGATTATATTTGAACCTCTTTCATCCTTAGAAACTGGCATAGTGTTAGACAAATAGCAGACATTCAGAAGGAATTGGTTAGATGAATCAATCTCAATCTGTCCATTTAGTGCAGTCAGTGTTAATTAAATCACTTTTAAATATTGTCTCCAAAAATGTGCAAAAACCTTAAATTTATGATCAAGTGGGATAAAATTCTAGGCCTAGAGAAATATGTTCATGTAATTCCTCAGCAAACAAATAATATTTGTATTCTATATTAATAGCCTTTGACACATGACTATTTCAGTCTGAGAAAAATCAAGTCGATCTGAAATTTGCTGATAGATTTTTTTTTTTTGACTGAAGATTGCCATATGTTGAGGTATATCTGGCCCAGATGTTTCACAGCATAAACTCCTACAGAATGCAAAAGTCTCTGTATCTCTGCTTCCACGTGGCTCTAGAGATGAGTTTATCCTTGAAGGCTGCCCTGTTTATAGGGGCAGTAAATACTAGGCAATATTCACTTCTTATTCCAAATAGATAATGGTAGAAATGGTTTATTTGTAATACACTGAAAATGGATGGAAACAATCTAGGAAGGCATTAGTCTCAATATGTAAAATGTTAGCTCTCGAAAGACCTCACCAGAGTGTCAACGTTGCTCTTACTTTATACCATCATCCTGAGGTCCAGAGGAGTGAGGTGCCCTGATAAAGTTGACACTGCTGCTTACTGGTACACATGGAGGAAAATCCAGCTCCCTTGGCCTCCATACTACCTACTCCCATTCTGTATAATGCTGTCTCCATGGCTTCTGCCTCTCACCCTTCTCTCTGCCCTATACCCTCAAAGAGAACTGGAGGTAACAGATGGCAGGATTTGTGTAAAGAGGGGATTAGTTAGGGAGGTGAAGAGTGTCTGAGAATTTGCTGTCCAATGTATGGACAAGATGCAAACATAAGATACCTTCTGAGTCCAAAAATAAGTTTTGGCTCCAGATGGATGCTTGAAGAGTCACTCAAGTCATTCAAGGATGCTGAAGATGATCATAGTAATTCCAGAATGTTGGCATCTAGGTAAGTATGCTCTTGTAAGGTGTATTTATGACGAGTTCCTTTTGTTGACTGTTCTTGATCTGTTTGCCTCTTGCTTGTCTTTACTATTGTGAGAGCTTAGTGAGTTTTCAGATTGGATTTTCCCGCAACTGGTTTGGTGCCTAGTTGACAGCTCTAAGAAACAGAAGTTCTCTGTTTTCTGGCTACCAGTCCAGAGAGCTCAGTTCAAGGTATTGGCTCTGATCTTCAAAGTCTGTAGTGGCTTACATTCGTTTATTCAATGGTTGGCCAGTAAGATGCCATTCAATTCACTCACTACTTCTTCCTGTACGTCTTGTGGCAGAGATCACTGCCACACTGAATGTTGCAGGATTGCCTCTATCAGACCCTGAGATGACAGAATTCCAAGGCAGCTGGATTCTTTCCTCTACAGAGATAATGTTTGTAAGAAGGAAAAAGCCTTAATAATATTTGAAAATATGAAGGAACAGGCATCCTTTAGAACAGATTGTCAATTATATCATGGATCCTGTATTCGCAGTTGCTGTTGAAGGAATTTTATCACACCATTTGGATGGGACTGTAATAAAAAGAGTAATAGAGTATTGCAGTTTGCTTAAGTATCAGCAAGGAGATTGTAGTCAAAATATTTAAAATATAATGAAAGGGAGAGCTTTTGAGATAGGCTAGGCACACTTGTGCACAGACTTTCATAGTAGGCGAAATAAAGAGGTCAGGAAGGAAGGAGAACAGAGCCAAGATGGAGCTGAGAGTTCTGATGGAACAGCTGTAAGAATATATATAAACAGGTGTTGATCTGAACGTGGGTTGGCAATGGTCTTTCCTTAGCATAACATCAATAGTGAGAACTACCAAAGAAATGACTGCTAGCCTTGAATGTGTATATGTTGAAAAATTGCTTAAAACTAACAGAACAAAATTCAGAGACAAATAGAGAATTGCAAACATGCTAGTGACTCCTACGACAATACCCTTAGTACAAGAGAGCTGCTATGAATTCATAAGAAAAATAAAACACTAACGTAAGAAGAAGCAATTTACTAGAAGAATTACAAATGGCTACAGGAAAAATGGAGCTTTATAAGTTACCAAATAAATGCATGATATTTCTTTTTCTGTGATCAACTTAGCCAGAAGTTAATTTAAATTAATGATATGACTAGTTTTGTCAATGATTTAGTAATAGGGACATTTTTTACATATTGCTGAGGGGCATGTAAAATGGATAGCAGTTTGGAAGTACCTATCAAGAGACTGAAAAAAATTCATGACTTATGAGCCAATTATGCTTCCTCCTAAATGGTATTTTAAGGAAATAATCAGATGTGTACAAAAATGTATAATACAGCATATTCTTAATAGCATTATTTATAACAATAAAAATGGAAGCAGGCTGATTATCTTGCGGTGAATAACCCATAGAATTCTATACAATCAGGTAATACTGTATCTTCTAAGCCTATTGAATAACATGGAGATGAGTTCATGATACAATAATCTTATTAAGCTATAGGTAAAACATGATTCCTGAAATACTTGACAAATTTTCAAAAATCACATCCATAGTTACTTATGGGTAATAGAATTTTAGGTAATTTTTATTTCCTTATATTTTGGGAAGTTTTCAAACTTTTCTATATTGAACAATTATTGTTTTGCAATCAGAAAAAAAAAAACCAGTTAATAGATTTTCCCAAGGTTTCTTACCTACAGAAAATTAACACATTTTGACTGTATCACTTGATGAATTGAGCAGTTACATACAGTTGAGTTACTGCCACTGCATTCCGGATAGAAAACATTTCCATCACCCTAAAAAGTTACTCATGTCCCTCTGCAGTCAGCTCCATCCTCCAAATATCCCTGGCAACCACTGCTCTGCTTTTCGTCGCTATTGTTTTGTTTTCTCTAGAAGACTCAAAATCTGTTAGGATTTTGAGATGCATTCATGATGCTGTATATGCTGTATTTTGTCCTAAAGAACATATTTTGAATATTCAGTGCGTGGTTCATTCCAAAAATTAATCCTGGAGTGGAGAGGCAGGCCATGGGCATAATGAAAAGAATGAGATACTGAGCCTGGAGACCTTAGCCAAGTCATTACATTTTCCCATTCTTAATTTGCTCATCTGTAAAATGAGGTTAATAATACCACCTTCCTTAGCCATGCTTCAGCATCATTGTGAGTAACAAACCGTAATAGGCCTCTTAAACTGCTTTGTGAGGCATGAGCATCAGTTCCTGGTTTTATTGTCATTATGATTTAATTAAGATAGCAGATGTGTAGTTCGGTCTTCCTGTCCTCTTGAAAAGGACATGTGTCTTTATGCAAAATAGTTTGCCTTCATGAAGACCTTTTCTGAAATTAGGTTAAGCCCTTCATGAATTGCCATCATGGGAGATGTTTGAGAATGGACCAGAGGTTTGAGAATGTTTTACCACAAGGGTAACTGATAGAATTCTCTAGCATGAGTTATTTTCAAATCCAAGTTCTGGTATCCACACTCTTCTTTTGCATTCTTTTCCAAATCCCTCTGTGTTTAGAGCATCATCTCTACTAGCAGGAAAGAGTCTGAGAACATCCTCCTTTTGTTATTCTTGTGTTATCAGATAAGCAATTCTTAGACTTTTCAAGGCAATGGAGTTAAGATTTGGGGGAGCAAAAAGGCACTGAGAAAACAGTAAGTGTTCCCACCTGTTTGCAGATAAGCACTAGACACTATAACTTTAAATGACATGAAAGAAAGGATACAGCAAGCCTGCCTGGGTCACCAAATTTTGGTTGGGTGTCTGTCAAGTTCTAGATGTTCTATAGGACCTGAGATACAGTTGCTAACTACCCTAATGGAGATGCAAACAAAACAAAAAAAATAATAAAAGCAACAACAAAAAACGTCAATTAAATAGTTACAAATTCTGAGAAGTAAAAAAGATTTAAACAAGAGCTGTAATGGAGTTGTCCCAACTCCGTAGGGAGAATTGGATGGTTTTGTTCATGGGAGTGACTTAATGGGTTTTAATCCTGGGTGATTTCATAAAACAGAACTGATCCTTCTCTCATCTGATCTGTAGCCAGCGGTTTACTTGCAAAGAGTTTAATTAACATGCAAGGAAAAAGTGCACACAGGAAAGCTTTATCTACCTTTTATTTCCTGAAACAATAGTTTCTCAAGATTTTCCCATTGGGATAATGCCAGGTAGTACAGGACATTGTAGTTTTCCCTCTAGTCATCTATTGGCTTTCTTGTCGGGGAGGGCTCCCCACCTGGGATCCCCATGCAGTGAACGAGATACCCTATGCCAGTGCATGTATCTGTTAGGCTCCTGTGGATAGTTTGGGCTGGATTTACAATAGCGGTCAGAATCTGATTCATTAGCCAATTGAGAAACTGTTTTAAATCAAATTTTTTGGCACCTTCATTTTCTAACGTAACCGCTTCAGGTCATTAGTAGAGTTTTGATAATATTTTCCCCCAGATGTTCTGCATATTTCATAGAAAGGTCAGGTAACCCAGAAGAATCCTCATCATTTTGCTTATACGGTTACACAGATACCTTTGGTCTTGACTTACTATGATAATTACCAGGTTTTCTGGCCAAGTGTGTCTTTTGTGTGATTGCAACCTCTTATTGCCCTGATAAATAGTTGAGAATATGGTTTTTCAGTTGTGAAGAATGATGATGGGGTTATAAGACAGCTAACCAAGGTATCTGAAACTCAGTGGCCTTAAAAATAGATTTTATTTTTTATTTATTATAAAACATACAGTATATCAGGAATTTATATTTGAATTAAAACCAGGGCTCTGAAACTCAGGGTGTAAACTTGGGCAAATATTTAACCTTTCTGTGCCTCAGTTTCCTCATCTGGAAAATATATCAGGTGGGTATACAAGTAGAATAGTAGGAATTAAATGTATTTGAATATAAAGAATTTAACTCACACTTGCAAGAATCGTGGGAATCCTTGAGAAACATTCATTTTTCCACTTAATAAATACTGTGTCCCAGGCACTTGAATCATATATTGGCCTACTAAATGAGTGAGGATAAATCTTTGTCTCAGCGAGCTTGCTGCCCAGGGCAGGCTTCCCCAGCCCAGATGGAACTGGAGAGTAGGGAAATGTGGAAACCCAGAGCCACTGAGAGACCCTCAATCCTTCTGTGCTCTGCAGGATTTTGATGTTAAGGTTAGATGCACTGAGTGGCTTCTCCTCTTTTCTGATTATATTAGTGGTCAAATACTACTTTGCTTTAGAAAACCACAGGAAACCTTGTGTGAGTGTTCTTTTTTTTTTTTTTTTTTTTAATTGGCAGCAGCATATTGTAGTGGAGAAGGGAATAGATTATAGAATCAGATAAACAGAGTATAGAATCATAGACCTGGATTCAAGTCCATTTACCAGCCATGTGACTTGCAAATTTCTTAATCTCTTTGAGTCTATGATGTCCTGAGACTACTACCTCACCTATTACCCATACTATGAATAGGAGGAGAGTAATGCTGCAAAAGTCGTTTGCAAACAAAATAGGTTTGTAGTAACATCTAACAGAACTATGCCTTTAGAAGACCTAGCACATTTTAGCACATAGTACATGCTCAAAGTTACTAATCATCATTGTAACATTATTATAATTAGCCATTGCTAATTAGCCACTATGTTTTTTTAAGATGAAGATTTATAAAGGTTATTGGAATTGTCCAGTGATAGAATGTGGATTCAAACCCAGTTCTTCCGGTTTCAAAATCCATATTGTTTGCATTGATTTTGTGTCTCCTCAATGAGAGAGAGAAAGAAAACAAAAGCCAGACCAAGTCCTCTGAAAAGCTAAAGTCATTTAATTCTTGCCACTACTCTTAGTCAAGGTAAAAAGGAAAGGCTTATGGTTGTTAAAAAGATATCAGAGTAAACATTAGCAGTTATACGTTTTATGGAAGGCTGATAAAAATAGACGGCACGTATGGTTTCCGTTAGCTTTCTTCATTCAAATCCTCTGCTGTGCAGAGCTACCACTCAGGATCGTCCCAATCACAGCATGTCTCTCTTTCCCAGGTGAGCAGACCTTATGGTTCAACCAGTGCTCGCAATTTGTGTCAGAAACTCAGATGCAGAAAGGGGTGTGGTGTTGCTGCTGCAGGTTTTTGGCTCTCAATGTGTTCGGGAAGGTGTATGTGAGTCTTGAGCTTGAACTTGTGTTTTACTTAAGCATCCATGGACTCCAAGATCTGACTTAGGCTGCACTGTCAGCAATGAAATGTTTAGCTTACCTCCAATTCACACGATTTAGTCAAACACTAATTGGAGATTCACAGCTTAAAATCCCCTTCCCAAAAGGTATTCATTGAGGAGTTCTTCACCAAGTTGGTCAGATTTTTGGCTTCATAATGGAAAATTATATAAAATAACTATATTCTGTGTGTGTTTGTATGTGCACACGTGTGTTAGAGAAAGAGAGAGAGAGGTCTAGGCTCAGAGTAGAGAACATCTACAGTAATGAATAGCCTTGCAGATATTAGAAGAAGGCATATATTAAGTGGTTTAGAAATGCATATCTTAAATTCTTATATTTTTAACAAGCCTCCATGGACTCATTAAAATTTCAGCATCCCCTGAAATCCCACAAAATTATCCCCTTTGTAAATGGAAGTTTTAGGTTTTCAAAGCTTGAATGACGATGTGTATTAGCTTTTGGCCTTTGAATATTTGGGGTGTGTGTGTGTGTGTGTCTGCATGTAGGGTTTCTATTTTTGGTGAGACAGAAGCTGCATATATACCTTAGGGTTTTCGGAAGCAAAACATACTCTATTAATGGAATCTGTGATCCCCTCAGCTGCAGAAAGGAAAGCCGTAAGCAAAGCGCCCTGTCTGGGTCTCCTCACATGTGTTGTTTGCTGCTTATCTTCTAACTGGAGGAAGCAAAGGAGGACGTGAAGTTGTGTTTTGCTTTGCTTTTCCAGAGCAGTAGCTTTGGGAAAGGCCATACATAGAACTTGATATTGATAATTTCAATTGCTAATATTTTTTGACCTTTTACCATGGGCCGGTTTCTCTTTTAAGGGCTCCATAGATTTTAGCCATTTAACTTCCCAGTATTTCTCTGGCATAGGTAGTATAATTATCTGCAATTTGTGGATGAAGAAGGTAATGCGCAGTGAGGTTAAGAAACTGCTCAGAGCTACACGAAAGGGGTAAAACGGTGTTGACATCCAGGCCATGTATGGCTTGTGCTCCTAAGCACTATGCCAGTGGTGTCAGCGAAAAAAATAACTCTCATCATAACCATTCCATTTAAATATGTGTTTGCCGTATAAGCATTGTGCTAGTTTTTTGTCATCACGAAAACCCCAAAGTGGAAACTATTGTAGATACCATTTTACAGCATGAAAACTAAGACTGACAGGTTAAGTAACTGGCCCAGGCCTATGCAGCTAAGTAAGAGGGGTTTGAAATGAGTCTGACCTCAAAACGAGCAGATAAAGATACAGAAGAGGAAGCACAGATGGTCCAGTCTCTGCCCATTTCTTGATACAAGCCTGGGCTTCTCATTAGCCAGGGCTGACCCCTGCCTCCCTGATGAGTCAGGGTCAAAAAGGTAAAATACACACCACATTTCCGGTTTCAGGTGCCAAGGAGGCCACTTTGCTACGGAGTTTCTGTTGGGCATGCTCACTCTAGGGGTCAGGGAAAGAGCGTCTGTGTGCGTATCAGCTGTTCCTGAAAGAACCTTTATGAGAAATGATTCAAGGAATTGAAGAGGATTAGACGCTATTATATTTAAAGTTCCTTTATGACATGATAGAGACTGTCCCCCTAAGAGTATTTCTCAATAATTGCAATCCATCATGTGAAGATGGAGTAAAAGTCTAAGATTTGTCTACTGAGGAGAAGAGGTTTAAGGGGAGCCTTTTGCCGTACACTGGGACAGCCATTCTCTGGAAGAGACGCTTGCTTTAGAAATGAGAGGGAGGGACTTTCTGCCACTAGAGCTGCCCAACTATGGAATGTGTGGCCTCAAAATCTTGCCCGCTCCCTGTCACTGTAAGTTTTTGTGCAAAGGGTGGACAGCAGTCAGGGAAGTGAGGAAAGATCTCAGTAATGGGGCGGGGAATGGAGAAAACAGGTATTCTAATTCTGAGATAGTGTCATTTCACACGGAGTAAGTGCTATCGAAGCTATAAATGTGAGTCCTTTATTTTAATAGATTTTAATGTATTTTAGAATCTATTACCTATAAAAGATACCAAAAGGAAAAACAATGTGGGTTTTTTCTATTGAAGGTATTTCACCTATTAGAAGAATATCTGTTTGGAAGTAAGTTAAGGACTGTTCACTCTCAATTAAATGTAAAAAGAGATTTACTGTTTTTGGAAAACACTGTAGAAGCATCTAAAAATTTCTAACAATATTATAACTGTATTTGTGGTTGAAGGGAAGAAATGGGAAAAAGCATGGGTTTTTGTTTAAATAAGAATGTTAAATTGTCAGGGTTCACAGCATAAATGATTTTCTGATAAAATTGTTGAATTATCAAATGCAACAGAGCTAATACCCGAGGCCAACCATAAAGCAAGTAGGAAGTTAATAGTGAGGTCACAAAATATTGTGGTACATGAAGTTACTTACAAAGACTTTACCATTGGGGCTGTTCGTGCTGTTTCCCTTGAATGCTTACATATCATCTTTCTGCACTTAAGTATGTTACGTTTACTGTTAGAGCCTGAAAATATCTGTTCAATTACTTTCCAGATACCTATTGAACTTCAACATTAAAATATACTGTGAAAAATTACATTGGAGCCTTTTTTGAGTGTTTGGTGTAGGAAACACATTTTAGCAGGAGGCTTTGGAATGCTGAACTACCCAGACACTGTGTCCTTGCCTTTCTGTTTTCTTAGGTTTTCATGGGTCAGCCCCTTTTTATATCTAAAGGATGTAAAGTAAAACAGTGTACAAAGTGGTACATTGAGGGTGCCATGAGATTTTTTTTAAATGTTTATTTTTGAGAGAGACAGAGCATGAGTGAGAGAGGGGCAGAGAGAGAGGGAGGCACAGAATCTAAAGCAGGTTCCAGACTCTGAGCTGTCAGCACAGATCCTGATGTGGGGCTCAAACTCACGAACTGTGAGATCATGACGTGAGCTGAAGTTGGATGCTCAACTGACTGAGCCACCCAGGCACCCCTAGATTTTTTTTTAAAGAGAAGGAACATAGTTTCCCAAAGGAAGAAATACAGAATGTTTATATTGTGGCTCATTGTCATCCATGAGACAGCTCAAATCTTATCATGATTCTTTTTTTCCCCTTATCATGATTCTTAAATTTAGCATCATTTACATGGGAAATGCAAAGCATGAAAGAGAAATAGTTTGTTCAAAGGCAGACTTCAGAGTGCAGAGATTCGATGGGTTGGGTTTGCTATTTGTTAGGACACTGACAGCTAATATGTCCTTGTCATATTTTAAAAAAAATTTTTAAAAATATTTATTTTTGAGAGAGAGAGACAGAGCATGAGTGGGGGAGGGAAAGAGAGGGAGACACAGAATCCAAGCAGGCTTCAGGCTCTGAGCTGTCAGCTCAGAGCCCGACGTGGGGCTTAAACCTACCAACTATGAGATCATGACCTGAGCCGAAAGTCAGACGTTTAACTGCTTAACCAACTGAGGTACCCGGCTGTGTCAGGTTTTTAAGTCTGCTAGAATTTTTTCTGCAGATGTGTAAACATCCACGTTCATCAAATTTGTAAACAAGCCTTTTGGATTGATGAGAGGCTAACGTTGAGGGCTTGGCTCGCTCGTGTGATCTCAGCTCTTTCCTCATTAGACTTCTCTCTCAAACCCAGGAAGGCAGCATTCCATGCAAAAATTGCATTTCTTGAAGGGGGTGGGTTCCTGAGAACCCTGCTTGAAATGTTGTGATAGCAAACAATTCTGGCACAAACTACTCCAGTGATGGAATAAGAACCCCCCCCTCAGGCGCTGCCAGCCTTCTTTGATCTATACCTCTTGCAGCATAGTCTCCAGAGCAATCCTCCAGAGGTTCTGTGCTGCTCTCTAATTGCCATTAGAGAGGGCTGAGAATCCTCCTGCTTCCTGTTCTGCAGGGTTCCTAACTATTCTCTTTGACTAACGTCATTCACTAAGAATTAAAGGGACTAGGATCAAAGGTTGTGAGTTTTCAGAATGACACTGTCATTTTTGTGGGGTCCTGAACAGTGAGGGGCAGACGAGAGGGGACTGCATGTTGCAGTATTTTCTTGGGGTCAGACTTCCCACAACTGCAAGGGAACCACTGCTTAGCATTTAAAAGCTCAGAGATCCTGGAGCCTCAAATCTCCACTGAGGGCAACCTCTTATAATCTGCTGAATACCACGCTGCAGTATAGCATGAGGAAGCACATACTTAACTTAAAGGCTCCCGCATTCCTCTTTACCCCAGTTAGGAAACGCATGGTAACTGATAGGAAACATTGAGATTCAATCTGTCTTGCTCAACCTCATTACCTGGCCCTAGAAATGCATACACTCATGCATGCTGAATGGAAATTACCAGTGGGTTCCTCCTTCAACTTCAACACAAGCTGCCTGGAAGATGGATCTTGGTGGAAGGGACTTAGTCTGTACCAGGCACTGTTCTGAGGGTACATGAGTAGCTTGTGTGGTCCTCACAGTAACCTCAGGTGTGTTTCCATTTTTATCTCTGCTTATAGATGAAGACTGCAAAGCACAGATTAGGTGAGTAAATTGCCCAACGCCAGGGTCAGAATTAGAGTTTGAACCATGTAGCCTGATTCTACAATTTCTTTTGGTCACTACTGCAGCAACATCACACCAAAGAAATTACCTGAAAGAAATGCTGAGCATTTCTTCTTTAAGTTTTAGCTCAGCTCTTACATAGTTACGTCACCGGAAAACAGAGGCACTGGGTCCCCTTAATTATAAAAGAAAAAGAAGAAAGAAGAGAGAGCTTGTCTTTGGAGTCCAATAGACTGGTTTTGATCCAAATCCTACTTTTCCTAGTTAAGTGATTTCGGCCTGTTAGTAGTTTCTCAAGTCCACAGTTGCTTAATCTTTAAAGTGGGGATATGACCACTGTATCTACTTCATAGGGCTGTTGATGACACGAACTTTGGAAATGCATCTGGAATGCTGACCACAATGCTTGACATGTGCGTGTTAGCTGTTGTTATTTTAAAGTGATCTTTAATGCTTTGTGGAAATAGAATGGTGACAGAAAATGAACCAACTGCACGGGGGACCTATTACAGTGATAATCAGACACTGAATTTTCTACAAGGCAAGTCAGTGGTCTGGGTTCCACCACTAGATGAGATTTTTCTGCAAGTGTCCTTGGTGCTCTAACACAGGACCATTGCGAGGGAAATAGTGTTACAATGCAACGTGTCAGGTATTTATTCGAAGGAATAAAGGGTGGGTTCAGATCCCAAATTCTGAATTACAGCAGGGTCCCAGTGTAGCATGTCCGCCCTCCCCCATCTTAATGCTGCTTCAGGATGCATAAATCGTGGAGCTAGGAGTTACTAATCTCCTCGAGTTAATTAGATGTGGAAAATCAGTGTAGTCATGGGGAGGGACTTAAAGAGGGAAAATAATGTAAGATGGCAATCCTATAAGGATGTGGTGAATCTCTGGGCCGCCATGCCATCAGTCAACTTCACCCACTGTGGTCTGATGCCTAGAGGATGTGTGGCAAGTTCACGCTTGGTTGTGACATGAACTTCCTCTTCCCAACCACCAGAATTTCACCACTTTCTACCAAAGTGAAATTATCCAATTTCTGCTTTCCAATTGAAAGTTCTCCTTTATTCTCTTTGTCCACAGGAGCCTGAACCATGCTAACTCAGCCTTCCTGCCTCTCTCTCTCTCTTTCTCTCTCAAAGCCATCCTTAGAAAATGATGGGGGTCAGGATCCCCACTTGAGGAAACTTGATCTTTTATAGAGAGCATCCTGTGTGGCACCTTGAGGGTTAAACTTTTGTTGCAGAGACAGAGTATCAGTGGCTTTCCAGGAAGATATAAGCCCCGATTTAGAAACTGCCATTTCTAAAAGGTAAGCCAAACATAAATTAGTTTGCACTGCTTTCTATGAAAGGGATAACTTGCCGCTCCCACTGTCTGTGTTAGTTTGCTTCTCTCTGTGCGGGCAGCCTGTCTGTCATCTACATAATGTATATATCAGGGCGAGGACCTTCACTCACAGTTAATAAAAACCTCAGCGCATGACAGAGGTGTCTTTACTATGGATCCATCTTAAAATAGGTCTCAATTTACTGTGTCACGTAAATCAAAAGGGAAGTGTTTATCTTCTCATTCGAAGGCATCCCTTCTCCCTCTGTGCCCTAGCCCCTCCCCTCGTGCCAGTTTCCAGCCCCTCAAAGATGCTTTGTGCAAGAAAGTGCAAGTTCCCTCGTTCTGGATTTATTGATTTTCCCTCTTGCTCTCCTCCTGGCTCCCCCCCAAAGCAAGCTAGCGGAGCAAATGGCCCGGGTTCTCCCCCAACGCCTGACTTGCGTTTACTGGGAGGAGAGCCGGAGAGGGAGCGTGCGTTCGGAGCACACTGCTCTGACTGCGACCACAGACTGTTTTGTGCAGGCTGTCCTTCTCCTTCAAAACGGTGCATCCCCTCCCCGGAGCAGCAGGCAGTGTGCCTCCATTCAGCCACATTTGGTATGCATGAGCACGGCTGCAGGGAGAGGGGAGGTGGCTTTCTTAAGAAGGTTCGGTGGCTCAGGAAACGCCACTTGAGTAGTCTCCCAAGTTCCAGGAAGCCTCTGCCCTAATGGAATTTGCAGGTGTGGAGATGACCATGGGATGCCAAGGCCGTGGGGGACCGTCTATTTTCTAGGCATTGCTCAGGTTTGCAATTTTTGGTTTTCCCGGTGGAATTTGGAAGGGGTCATGAATCAAACTGATGCTCCTCGTCCCCTAAACTGGACCATCCGGAAGCTTTGCCACGCAGCCTTCCTCCCATCTGTCAGACTTCTTAAGGTACTGTAACTTGCTGCTTTGAATGGCTCTAATTGTGCTTTGCAGGTCTAAATACCCAACTTCACACTTGGGCTGGGACACACCTTTCGGGGAGCACAAATGCTTACAGTGCTGGCTCAGTTGCCCAAGGCTGGCTCAGAGAGGCTGTCAGCGGGCTGTAGACCCCCACGGTGTTAGGGAGGAGAGATGGTCTGAGCCACATTTGGGAATGAGATTATGGTGGCAGAGAATGGGCTCCCCGAGTGCTCCCCTCCGTCCCTCAGCCCCCCGCCCTAAACATTCCTAAAATAGAATTAATTAACTTCTTTGGGAGGGTGGGAATAGTAATGGGAGTGAAATCTCCTACTCCAGGCATTTGACTCCTGGTTTTTTTTTTCCCCCTCCCTGGGGAAGCCCTTCGACCCACTTTCCCTTTAAATGGAACCTGAGAGAACAAAGGATTCTCCTCACTATTTTAAAAGCCTTGTGTCCTTAGGTGGTCGCTCAGGTAAAGACAGAGAATGAATCTCATCAGATTGTGACTTCTTTGGTGTCCTTGTTTTTAGAAAGGCATGCTAATTTTAGTCTCCTAAGTGAAGCCAGTAGTGGGAAAGTGTGGTTGAATATGTATTGAACGTATGCCTCCAGCTCCCGCTCTGAGTTACACAAAAGAATGGTACTACACCTGAGCTTAGAATTGTTACTCTGTGTCTGCAGCACTTCCTTTCTAGAAGCAAATGCATTGAAGGTACTGAAAAAGTCCCCACAACTCCGTAATAATTGCACCATCATCGACCTTATTATAGGGAAGAAAATACAAATAAAATTTGTGGGTGGACAAAGCGTGTATTTTTTTCTCCAGAAGAGAGAATGTGCTAACATTTATTTTTGGGGGGGGGGGGAGGGGGGAAGTCCATATCTCTGAATGTCCCACATCCATGTGAAGTTAAAAAGGCAAAGCAAAGTTCTTCATTCTCTTTTCCATATTAATATGATACTGGGATTTAATGACCACTGGATATTGAGCCAAAGTGTCTCCAATGGAGGATTAAAGAATTAGTCCTGAATTAATTATATCGCAATGTTATATTTTTATTTATTTATTTTATTTTTATTTTTTCTTGCTGAGGCTGCGTTTTGGTGGGGTCAAGTTTGATGTGGACAATTAGTTCTGTCCAGTTAAGTGGTTCCTCACCACAGAGCATTGGCCACTGTTTCCTTATCCTGTTCAACAAAAACCGGTGTTAACTTTCACAAAGGCTGGCCCCAGGTCCTGTTCAAACCCCCAGCATATTGTTGTCATGGCGATGGTTTGCTTCCCTAAAAGAGTATTTAGGAGGAAAAACCAATTTGGGAATAAGGAGTGGGAGAGAAGTGTCCTTGGACATAAGTGCTTTTGCTGTATTGGAACAACATGTGTGATAGGGCATGAGAAAGAATGAGGCCAGGGAGCTAACAAATGAATGTAAATTTTCCTCCAGAATCACAAATGAATCAAGAGTCTGGGGCAAAGACTATCTTGACAAATCCAACTAGGACTGAGAAAATTGACTCCGGCAATTCCATGGGCAGCAAGAGACATTTTTCACTTAAAGGCATTCTTTGGCCCGACCCCAAAATCATGCTTTTTAACTTACATAATGACCTTCTTAACAGGTGTACTTTTAAGACTCTCAATATATTATTCATTAGTGCTTTATTTTTTTTTTCTTTTATGGGAAATGCTATTCATCACTTCCTAGTCACAAAACCAGCAGAGAAGTATCTATTAGAAGTAGAGTACTGATTTTGAGAATAGCTGTCCTGTTTCTTAACAGAAAGTGCTGTTGACACTTTATACCACCAGGTATTGTCAGCCCTGTGTGCCAATACTGTGGTCCGTATAGGGTTCAATCCCGCCGTGCTTTATTAACATGGTGCTTTATAACAACTCATCTGGGGCACTTGGGTGGCTCAGCCGGTTAAGCATCTGACTTCGACTCAGGCCATGATCTCACGGTCTGTGGGTTCAAGCCCTGCATTGGGCTCTGTGCTGATGGCTCGGAGCCTGAAGCTTGCTTCAGATTCTGTGTCTCCCTCTCTCTCTGCCCCTCCCCCGCTCATGCTTTGTCTCTCTCTGTCCCAGAAATAAATAAACATTTAAAAAAACCAAAAAAACAAAAAAACAATTCATCTAATTAACCAAACTGATGGGTAGCTTTCCAAATTTCTCAATATGCTAAAAATGATGTGTTGTCCTAGAGAAGTTCCTTTCCAAATGACATCTGTAATTTCGAAAGGTATTGATCTATCCTAGGAAACTTCAGATAGTGAGCATATTTCAAACTCATTAAAAAAAGTGATAACCAAATTCTTTCAGCGATACTTGAAATGAGAGCTGCTTCTGTATGTGAGTTTGATAGCCTCAACGTGCTGGATAGGAATGCCATGGAATTTTTTTCCCGTTTGGATTGCTGCTGTCTTGTCTGCTTTGCTAGTCCCTACGTCTTCTTGCCTTGCTTTTAATATTTCAAATAAATTGAAAGTTCCTGAGCAAACATTTACATCTTTTGATCACTGTTCTTACTGCTTTAGTCCATAAATTAAATACTTAAAAACCGTGCCCCCTTTCCCAGTCTCTTACTCCACCTCCCCCACCCTACCACCACCATGTTAATTTAATGGATGGATTCTCTGGGCGTCCTGGAACCCATTGAAATCATAAGCTAACAAACCCAATTCCTCTATTCAACAGGTAATTTTTGGTCCCCTTCCAGGCATTTTTCTGAGGTAATATGTTTATTCCAGTGCTCTGACTTGTCAGTAACACAGCAGAGGTCGTGATGGCAAGGTTAGATTTAACTAGACTCTGATCACTCACCATTTCTCACAGACGTGGCTCATGCCAATTTCCCCCATATCCTCTCCTTGAAAATGTGTTTCTTTGGTACCTTACTTCAGCATCACACCAATAATTAGAAATGGCTTTATAATCCTATTTTCTGTATTTCCCATTTCCTGATAGAAACAGGATACTAAAGAACTAGAAGGGGGAGGCTGGCGTTTGAAGCATGAATTAAACTCAGTGAATGAATGTTGGAATATACTTATTATTCCTCTGAAAACATCTCATTTGTTGCTTTGTCCATCTCAGCAAATATTGAACATGCCAACCAACTCCTATTTTGAATGTGGGATTGCATTTGGAAATAACATTTGAAAGTGAATTTTTGGACAGGCATATCATGATGATAGCCAAAAGACAGAGGCTGTTTTCAAACGGATGCATTTCAAATGGGACCCTGTTGAAACTATTTCTCTTCAGTTGTCATTTGCTACGTTCTTAAGTGTTTCAAGATTTCGTCTTATTAATGACAAAAAGTCATGTTTATTTCAGTGACAGAATGTTCTTAGCATATTTCATAGTCATTATTAGGTCTGTCTCTGCCATTGTTTTATTTGGGAGATTTTATTTTGGTAACTTATGTTGAATTTGAGAATTTTTAGGGTGGAGAGCTTTGTTTGTATTGAAATCACAGTGGACTTACTAAAAAAGAAGGCTTCTGAAAGATGGGTTGCACTAGGGGAAAGGGAAACTCTGTAGTTCTAATAGATTGTGGTGCAAACATTTAAGTCAGTCTGTCCGTGAAGCCCAAATGGTCAGTATCATGTTAGGATCTTCAAAGTTTTATCCTGAGAAGGAATCTGATTTTGCATGTTGAGCAATGTCAAAATAGGTTAAAGAAATTATATTCTGGAGTTAGACCTAAACACTGAAGCCTAACTCTGTTGTGTTCCTAACCACCTGTATGATCATGGGTGTGTTACTTGACGTTTCTATAACTTGGTGTCCTCCTCTTTAAAGTGAAGAATTGAAGTCTTGACTTGGATCCAGTGCTATGATTCCCTGTGGTAAAGGCTACCATGCCCTGTGGGGATGAAAGAACATAGGCTAAAAATGGTTTAAGTGGATTGGATGTTCAAATAGCAGAGGACTAGAATATTCAGCAGTGTTGGAAATCACAGAGGGCCTTAGCTGCTAAATTATGACATTTGACGATTATCCTGAAAACCATGAGTATCATCAAATGGATTTTAGCAGGGAGGTGACTGCCGCATTCAGGCATGGGATAGATAGATGACTCTGGCTGTACTGTCTAGAATGGGGAGGAGATGGTAGGATTGGAAGCTCAGAGATGAAATTGGAGGTCCAGAGAATTGATGAGGACATGAGTTACGGCAACAGGAGTGGAGGTAAAATGCATAGGGCTTTGTGAAGTTGATGCATTGTGGTGAAGGGAAGAATTTAGGATAACTTCTGAGTTTTGGTCTTTGTGGCTAGTCTGGCGCTGGTCCCCATTTCTGAGGATAGAGGTCTTGATAATGAAGGACAGAACTTCTCACTTTGTGGTTCATCTTTGTTGAGTTAGAGAGGGTATGTCAGTTATTCTGGTGGGACTGAGAAAAAAATAGTGCTAACGATACAATTCCATTTTTGGGCACCTGGGTGGCTCAGCCAGTTAAGCGTCCAGGTCTTGATTTTGTGTCAGGTCATGATCTCACAGTTTGTGAGTTCAAGGCCTGCATCATGCTGTGCCCTGATAGTGCCAAGCTTGCTCGGGATTGATATTCATATTCTCTCTCTCTCTCTCTCTCTCTCTCTCTCTCTCTCTCTCTCTCTCTCCGCTCATGCAAACACATGTACTCTCTTGGTCTCTCAAAATAATAAAAATAAAAAAGAATATAATTCCATGTCATTGAGTATGAGCCCCATTGAATGCCTGATAACAGAACTCTTTGAAGGAAATAATATACAATCAGGAATATCCCTCCTAATTTTTTTTTTTTTTTTTTTGGACTGTAGGTGTAGTAAGCTCTCAGTTTTTTGGAATCCAGTCAAAAAGCTCAGTTTTCTCTCATTTTTTCTCCTCTTAGTCCTCTTTTATATTATACAAAGAATTAATGAAAGCGAAGTGGGTAACACAAGGGAAATCCTTTTTTTAAAAAAATTTTTTTTTAACGTTTATTTATTTTTTTGGGGCAGAGAGAGACAGAGCATGAACGGGGGAGGGGCAGAGAGAGAGGGAGACACAGAATCGGAAGCAGGCTCCAGGCTCTGAGCCATCAGCCCAGAGCCCGATGTGGGGCTCTAACTCATGGACCGCGTGATCGTGACCTGATCTGAAGTCGGATGCTTAACCGACTGAGCCACCCAGGCGCCCCACAAGGGAAATCCTTGAGAGTAGTGATCGAGGTAGGCTACAAGATGAGGATAAAACCTGCTTAATTACTAATGTTTTCTACTTCTATAATTTCTTGTATTGGTAACCAGTGTCCATTCTATTGAGTGTGTCTTCTACAGTTGATGCCAGACATTCCAGAAACCGACTTGCCTTCGATGGTCTCAAGCTTGTAGGAAACAATCAGGTTGAGATTTATTTCAATGTGTGTTTTCAGTTTAAGACTTCCAAGGTTTCCTTTTCACGTCTGAAATCCTGGATCTTGACAGGACACATAGAGGAATATCAATAAGCCCAAGTTTTTGCTGGGTAGGACAAGACACTCCTGAACCACATGTTAGTAGTAGCAGTTAAGTGTTCCCAGCAGGAGAGGAAGGACACACCTGTTAGAGAACGTGTCAGGGAACATCTCATGGGCCGATTCCACTAACTACCTAAAAGATGAGATACTCAAAGAATAAACTGCTTTTAGGTCAACACAGTGTATTGTCAGGAAAAAAATTTTAAGGGCTACTAATAAAGAAACTTTTGTCTTTTCATCTCAGCATGCCAACCTCAGATTCCCTTTAAGAAAGTGAGAGAAAGAAAAGAAAGAAAAGAAAACATGTGCTCGGCACTAAAACCCGGGAGAGAAAAAAAATCTGTCTGGTGTGTTTCAAATGGTGGCTTGATCCAGGCTGCTGAGTGGTCACCATGTGACTTGCCTTTTTGTGAAATGTTCTTCGGGCAGCCTGACGGAAATTCCTGAGGCAACAAGAAACTCTCCTGTCTCTCCGGAGAGCTCTGTCTTCTGGTGGCCTCTGTTATGGAGAAAAGACTGAAAAGTGTGCGGTCGCTGGGGAAAGAGGGAGGATGTGGCTGGGAGTCTAAGTCCAGGGCCACCTGCTTCTCAGATGACTTACGGAGTCCCAGGAATTCAGGCCAAGGTCTGTCTCCAGGGGAAAGGGTTCTGCCTTCCTTGTGGAGGACTTCCTCAGGGAAAGAGAGCACTACCTCCCCAGCAGTGGATTTTCACCCCCCCTGCCCCGCCCCCCTCTGTCTGTTGGTATAACTCAATTGGCTCCAAGCTCATCTACAGAAAACTAATCATATCCTTGCTGTCCTTCTCTTATCTTCCATGAAAAGCAGTTTTAAAAGCTCTGGCTGACGAAAATAAAAAATAACTAGCCAGTAAATGCTTACTGAAGAATTAAAAAAAAAAAAAAAAAGAACAAACAATAAAGACACATGCAATTCTGAGAATGCTGAGGAATAACTTGGACAGCTGGTGAGCAAAGCAAATATCCAAATATCCGAGCCCATCCCCTAAGGATGCTGATTCAGTAGGTAGGTGGTGGGCCCGGGAATTGGCATGTCAACAAGCTCCTTGGTGATTCCCACGGGAATAGCTCTTAGAAGAACCACACATGGAGGAAAGCTGACACAGATTCAGCAGAGCTGGAGAGAAACTGGATTAAGTGCCCTTTCTTATGCTGGCATCTGGGCAGAACAGATTTTCTGATAGCAAACAGAGCAAAAGGTTTTAAGCAAACCCTTCACAGGTTTTCAAAATTTAATCATGAGTGATCATTTACAGATACAGAAATAAATTGAGTTCAGCTGCCCTGTTTTGATTTGTAGATGACCAGTCTGGAAGAATGGTTGTCCCTATTCCTATTTTTTTGTTTATGGATTTCTCTGTTATTTTCATGAATTTTTTCCACTCATGTGACCTACAACTTCAGAAGTTTCTATTCTATTCAATTTACATGGGTATCTGAACCAGAGCTCCCAAAGACCATGTTTATGGTCAGAATTTTGCAATATCTTCTATACACGCCCTTTATCCTTCATCTATGCCTCTTGGAATTGTGATAGTCACTCAAGCACATGCTCCTTTGATACCAATGGAACGTGATAGTACCAAGTGAGCAATGGCCTGTTTACTTGGGGGCCAAATCCAAAGCACCCATAACTCATGCCCATAGTGGTAGAATTGGTCCCCTCTACGCCTGCCCTCTCTACCCTAAGGCCTTGACAAACTAACGAAGGAAGAGATTCTGGATAGGGATGGGAGGGAGGGAAGAGAACATTAAGGGCTTTTGTTTGGAAGAACACATTCAAAGCTAAAAGTAATTTAAACTAGACTTTTTTAAAAATGATGCCCAGTATTAATGATCAAATAAGGAAAACAGTGCTGAACAAAATTTTGTAGGCTCTTGAGTATTTGAAAAAGATACAGTACCGGAATGGCTGTGGTGGGGGGCTGGCACAACAAAAACTTGAGGAGAAGGGTGTTCAATTTTCATGCTTATTGCACATAATTTACTTTAAAAGCATTTGGGTATTCTTCAACCAGTGGCTCTCCTTCTCTACTTACATTTGCAGAGGCATGTGCGTAGGAACTGCCCTTTAGGGATGGCATGGATAAGTTTTACTTCTTCTCCCCCAAGTAAGTAAAGCTTTTCAACAATGGATGGATAGATCGGTAGGTGGGGAAGGAAGGAAGGATTGATTCTCTTATTTGTAAATCTATTCACAGCAACATTTAATATACTAAATTGGCTTGGAGGGAGATTTATCCACCAAATGAGCTTTTGAGGTGTTTTTCAAAGTGGTCCAGGGCTGCCTGTTACAAAATCGGTTTCTTGGGATTCTACCCAAACTTCCTAAGATAAGGCCCTAGGATGACTGAGAATCTGCATTTTAGCAAGCAACACAGGGTGATTGTTTTATCCTGTAATATTTGGAGACTGTCTCTTCTGAAGTGAGCCACTTAAGCAGAGAGACCTTGGTTCATCAAAATGAGGCCTCTGGCATGACCCCACCTCAGTATCAAATTTTTATTAAACTGAACATACACTATCCCTCTACGAATTTATATAGGCCGGTAAAGTTTCCATATCTTAAAAGTTCCCATGCTCACAGAGCATCGAATGAGTCTCCTAATTGTTTCTTAAGGGATCACACAGGAGAGCTAGTTTAGGTGCCAGAAATGTATCATCCATAAGTGGTATCCTGTGTTAAAAGCAAACATGGCACATTGTTTACGTAAGGAAATGATGCCCGTATATGGTTAGGAGGAAGAAAAACAGCAGAGAAAGCACTAAGTCTAACTTCTGCCTGGATCATTCGGCCATTGCTGAATTAATCAAGTTCCTTCACATCTGCTGCTTCTCCATACTTTGTTCCAATTACTAGTATCACACATTCACCAAGTTGTCTGAACTGGAAAACCTGGGCTTACGCCTTTTGCTTTGTTGGCTCTCATCCCTTACATAATCAGCCAATTAGTTCTGCCAGGTTTCCTCATAAATATGTCTCTGATCCACTCCTTCTGTCTATTCATACTTTCCAAGATCAGTCTCCTTTTTTCTCAGATCCAAAATACTACAGTTGTCTACTTCAAATTGATCCTTCCCACGGCCACCAAAATGGTCCACTTAAAATGCAAGTAAGACAAGGTTGCTGTAGTGTTTGACGTTCTTCAGTTTCCCTTTCTACTGTATAATAAAATCTAACCTCCTAGGTATGGTATATAACACCTTCAGTGATCGGTCCTTTGCCTACTTCTCTACTGTTATATTTTGTTTTTCCCTTCCTCAAATCTTGAGATTCCTCATAGCTGGACTTTGTTGCACAAGGTGTTTCCGACTGCCTGGAAAATGTGAATCACACCTCCTGCCCAACTCCTGCCCATAGTTTAATACTGGACTCAGGTGAATTGGATGAATGTAGGGAGAATTTCCCTGAATCCCCAAAGCCAGATTAGGCTCTCCTTTTATACACGTCCATAAAAATCAGTGGGTATTTTTATCTTTGCATTTAGCGTGTGGTAACATTAGCTCCCTTACCTCATGGGAACCCTGTTTGTAGACAATTTGGTTCATGTAGCCTTTGGCAAAGAGTTGAGAGTATTTTGGGTGCTAGATATATTACCCTTTAATAGGTAATGCTGGGATAGATAACTGTGCTCTAGATGTAGTGCTCTGAAATGGTTACTCAAAAGAACCAAATGCTATTACAGAGTCTTGGTATTTTTGTCTTATTAAAGAAAATTTTCAGCTTGAGTTGATAGACTTCCTGTTCCCCAAATTGGATGATTAGTTAAGGAACTGAACCAATAATTAATACTCAGTAAAAGTGATGCAGAATAAAATTACGTACTCAAGGAAGAGACTGTGAGTAGGTAGCACTAGATGCGTGCTTTGAAAGTATTTGCTGAAAGAGAAAGTGCAAGATCGTAATTACCTCATCTATTGATTATGTTGGGGAAAGGGCAGTCCTTAAGTTAGTGATCTGAGAGACTTTAACATAGTGCCTGTAATAGTGTCGTTGGGCAGGTTACACTGTGAATTAGAGAAAGTACTATGAGAAGAAAAACTACATAGTTGCTGGGCCATTCTCGCTTTCTTCTTTAAATATGCCTGTTGCAAGTGTCTAGAGCTATGTAGATACGATCCTATTGTATTTGGGTATTTCCCTTTATCTTTAATTTTTTAAAGTTTATTTATTTATTTTGAGACGTAGAGCGCAGGGGAGGGGCAGAGAGATAGAGAGAGGGAGACAGAGTGAAACCCAAGCAAGATTTACACTGTCAGCACAGAGCCCCACGCAGGCCTGAACCCATGTACTGTGAGATCGTGACCTGAGTTGAAATCAAGAGTCGGATGCTTAACCACTGACCCACCCAGGTGCCCCAGCATGTCCCTTCAAAGGTACATGTGACTTAGCATTTTTCTGTTATCATTAGCTTATTTTACTGTATCAGCCATCGTGGATAGAAGTCAAATAGAAGTCCTTAGTTTATCAGGTTCCTATTGAGAAAAAAATAGATCAGAGTCCAAATAAATTTCTTAAGGAAGATACCTGAATCATGAGAAAAATTATCCTAGAACTTGTAGGTTAAGATCAATAATCAAAGTGACTGGAAAGAAAGTAAATAATTATGGTGGGGGGCATAATCTCCATGCTTATCTATTTCTTTGCTAGAAGAAAGCAGTGAATAAAAATAGTTTAAAGAATGAACTGTTAAACAGGCATCCATAAAAATACTTGCTGTATCGTGCTAGTTGAGGACCAAATGATGGCTTGACATTTAAGCTCTGGAGGTTTAATTTGGTGAATGCTTTGGGCTAGCCCAATGATTTCCCTTTAAAATAGGAAATCCCAACTTCTGCACTACTGACGTTTTGGCCTGGATAAATCTTTTTTGTGAAGGCTGGCTGTCCTATGCATTCTAGGACATTTAACATCACCTTTGGATTTAGCCACTGGATTCCAGGAGTACCTTCCTCCCATTCCCATTTTGACAACCAAACGTGTCTCCATACACTGTCAAATATCCTTTGGGGAACAAAATCACCCCTAGTTGAGAACGACCGCTTTCAACGTTACCTCCCGAAGATGGGTATTTTAAGAGGTACGTAGGTAATTGATTTCACCGGGAACCCAGTAGAGACTTTCTGGTGATGTGAAGGGGATGCTTCGACTTCAGACGCACTTTCTTTTTTATTTTACGAAAGACTGAAATTCAGCTTACATTTGGGAAATTAACTGGTCTAGTTCTATTCACTAAACATAGACTAAGGAATTATTTTCTCATCTTATTGTCAATCATCTCTTGGAAGAAAATTCAATGTGTCCAATTTGTCTGAAAGTGTTTGAATGTTCTGTATATTATCGCTTTGTGGAATGAAAGCAGAGCATATTTTCATTTGATTGATATGTCAAGTGAAATATTTAATTTTCATCATTTTGTTCTCCAATAACTTCTACTTAGAACTATTTAAGAATAATACAATATAAAATCCATTTCAATGAACACATAAAATATCTTCAAGATGAATTTTTTGTATGAAGTTAGCTGATGTGAGCATAGATTTTAAGATAAATTGAATAATTAGCACAAGGAAGCTATATGATTTAAAGATGAGTAGCGTAACATAGAGATGTTGAATTACTATGTGGTACATTTGAAACTGGTGTAATATGCTGTGTCAACTCTACTCAAAAAATTAATAGCATAAAAACTTATAATTGAAGCTAATTTTCAATCATTAAATTCAGCATGATCAAAAATGGACAGAAAAACTAGGTTTTGGCCTTAATTCTGCATTAAATGATAGGCTAGCTGAGCTACCTTGAGTAAGTAGTTTTATCTTGCAATGATTTAGTTTCCTCATCTATAAAATAAGATCGGGTTAGCTCACACATGTCAAACTTTTTCTATAAAAGGCCACATTGTAAACGGCTTTGTTGGCCCCATAGTCTCTGTCGCAACTACTCAACTCTGCCGTTGAAGCTTGGGAAAGTAGCCATACACAATACCTAACAAATAAATGTAGCTGTGTTCCGATACAACTTACTAGGGACATTGTGTAATAATGGTCTGGATGTTCATATATTGAAAATTCATATGTTGAAACCCTAATCCCCAAAGGTGTATTAGGTGAGGACTTTGGGAAATACTTACGTCTTGAAGGTAGAACCTTATGAAAGGGATTAGTGACTTGGAAAAGAGTCTCCGTAGCGCCTTCGATCATGTGATGACACAAGAAGTCTGTGACCTAAAAGAGGGCCTTCACCCAACCGTGTTGGCACCCTGATCTTGAATTTTTGCCTCTGGAACTATGAGCAACACATTTCTGCTTACAAGTCACCTGGTCTGTGGTATTTTGCTACAGCAGCCTGAATAGACGAAGACAGGCTGAAATTGGGATTTGGCGTAATTGTCACAGGTCATTAAATATTATTTTCATTGTTTTCAACAACTGTTTGAAATGTTTTTATTTTTTTTAATGTTTACTTTTGAGAGGGAGAGCGAGAGAGCATGAGCAAGGGAGGGGCAGAGAGATAGGGAGAGACACAGGATCTGAAGCAGGCTCCAGGCTCTGAGCTGTCAGCACACAGACTGACATGAGGCTCAAACCCATGAACTATGAGATCGTGACCTGAGCCAAAGTTGGACGCTTAACTGACTGAGCCACCCAGGTGCCCCTGAAATGTTTTTAAATGTAAACTATGCCCAGCTCACCAGCTGTATACAGAGGGCGGGTGGTACTTGGCTTGTAGGCTGCAGTTGGCCAACCATGAGATAATTGTTAAGGTCCCTTGCAGCTCTAACATTCTTGGATGAGGTAGCAATGCTAGAAAGTCACTTTATGTCCCTATTGATCTGAAAACTACTTTAATACCTGAAAGAGCTGAGAGTAAATCTTGTATTAATTATAATAATGGAATCTTACTGAGGAGCAATGTGTGGTGGGCTTGCTGTCACACAATGTAGCTCACATTTAGCAAATGTTTATAGGGGGTGTTTGTTTTCTGTCTCTCTGAGAAAAAGGAATGCTCCAGTTCTACAAAAGGTGTTGTTTTTCACAAACTCCGCTGAAATGCACAGAGACAGAAAGTGAAGTGGTGCTAAAATGTAACATTTGTAAAGTGCTTTGCAATTTGCAGAGTACTTTGCTTCACATCAAATGAACTGAACTTGATAGCGATCCTCTGAAGCAAGTGTAGTAAACCGTTACTCTCTTTTTCAGCTGAGGGGGAGGGGGGAAAAGATCCTGGTTAGGTTAAGCCACATATTAGTGGGCTTTTCTGATTCCAAATGCAGAATTCCCTCCTTTGCACTCCCGTGAATCTTACATCTGCCTGCTCCCCACCCCCTTTTTTTTTTTTCATCTGAGGCCCAACTAGACAATAGAGTTCAGGTTCTACAAGCAAATACATCATTTAAGTACTTGACAACAAAAAGAATTGACACATAGCACAGTGTCAGAATGATCATTGACCAGATAAAAAACTTCTCTGAACCTTAGTTTTCTTCATTATAAATTAAACAAAAATACTGCTTTCTATTGTTTAGAAATTAACATGTTTGGTTTGGGCATACGTTACAGTTGGTGTTTTGTAAATATGAGACCTTTCCAATCTAATAAAACAGAGACTGTGCACTGCAGATGAACAGAATTCAACACGTCTTTTGTAATAACTTGGACTTAGGGAATACATATTATGTATGGGCAAGTAATTACACTTTGTAGTTATCGCACATTGTATTAATAAGGGTTCTCCAGAGAAATAGAGCCAACGGGATGTGTATGCGTGTGCGTAAGTATGTATGTGTGTTCATATCTATATATGAGGCGGAGGGAGGAACATTGACCAGATTTTACAGAAGTGGCTCATGTGACTCTGGAGTCTTGGCAAATCCAAGCTCTGATGGTGGAGGCTGGCAAACTGAAGACCGAGGAGAGACTTGGAGTTTGAGTCCAAAGGCTGTCTGCTTTAAAACCAGGAATAAGTACAAGTTACAGACAAAGTCCAAAGGCAGTCTTCTGGAGCATTCCTTTTTGCTTGGGAGGTCAGTCTTTGCTGTATTCAGGCCTTCTGCTGGTTAGATGAAGCCTACTTACATTATGGAGGTCAATATGCTTTTCCCTAAGATCCCTGATTTAAGTTAAATAGGATCCAAAATACTTTCACAAAAATAACCAGAATGATGTTTAATCATGTATCGAGACCCTGTGGCCCAGACAAGTTGACATAAAATTAATGATCATAGAGGTCATTGTTACAGTTATATTAAAATTGCTGTTTTTGATGTAGTTTGCTTGCAAGTAATTGATAATCCATTTAAATTAACTTAAATAAAAATTTTTCTCTAAGGCTACTCTCTAGGATATCCAGCACCTGGAATGGAAATACAGCCAGATACCATGGGGACTCAGGCTTCTCTCTTATGGGACCCTAGAGTCTCCTTTTGGCTACTTTTGGCCCGTCTACTCTGTACTTGTGTTTTTCTTTGTCAACCAGCCTTCTTTATTACTCCATATTTTGCTAAGACTTGCCACAGTGTCCAGTACTATACGATCTTATAATTGTTTTCTTTACATTTCACCCATACGTTTCTCTCACTTTCCTAAGGAATCTCATTGACTCAGCTTTGGTCACATATCCACACTGGCCTACATGGATATGGTAGGGAAATTGAATCACAAGATAAAAATATGGCCGCCTAGACCTATTCTTCTTGTAGGTGATGTGGGCGGGAACAGATTTTCTTTAGCAAGGATGTAGGCCCGATGCTTCATGAATTCAATTAGCGTGGATCCCCTAGATACATAATAGCTTAATGATTCTGGAAGCCACCCAGGCCTGAAAGGTATTGCAATTAGTCTAAAACTAAGATTTCACTCTGCAAATGAGGATAACCAATTAGTCTGTACCTTTTGCTATTATATCATAGGAGGAGATGGACTCTAACTACAGAACCCAATTTTAGGGTACTGTAAACACAGTATTTCTGAGGAAGAGGCCTAATGAACCTGGAGAAATAGTAAGCTCTCCTCTATTGGAGGAACACATTGAAATCCAGAAGAAATTACTTTGAGAGTCCCAATGCAACATGGCATGATGGACTCCCATGTCCCCCTGAATGCCTCCTTGAGTTCTCCAATGTTATTGGTTTCACGACTGCTGAAAGCTTGTATGGATCTTCTAATGGGGTTTGTCCTCTCTTCCAGCTGAATGAAATTGAACCCTCCCCAAATCTATAGCCCTGAGAAAAAGAAACCAGAATAACATGTTGTTTAGAAGTAGCAATGTGAGGGGTGCCTGGGTGGCTCAGTTGGTTGAGCGTCTGACTTCACCTCAGGTCATGATCTCACAGTTGGGGAGTTCAAGCCCCGTGTCTGGCTCTGTGCTGACAGCTCAGAGCCTGGAGTCTACTTCAGATTCTGTGTCTCCCTCTCTCTCTGCCCCTCCCTTATTTGCGCTCTGCTCTGTCTCTCTCAAAAATGAATAAGCATAAAGAAATTAAAAAAAAAAAAAGTAGCAATGTGATAGTAAATGGAATATGAGAGCAGTTTTAGGATTTTTTAAAATTAACCATGTTTAAAGGAATTGGGTAGAAGAGAGATTAACGTGTTAATCAGAATATTCCTGTTTGTGTCGACATTCTTTTGAGGGGGGAAAGTTCATACACATTTAATGCTGTCAAAATGAGTGTTTTGTTTTTAGGTGTACAGCAATTCACAAAACAGGAATATAAAAATTAGGTTTTCTCCCCCATTTATTCCTTCTTAACACATTTTTTTCTACAATCCTCTATTGCTCTGTGTGAGAAACTATACAAATGGATTAGGAATTCAAGAATGAAAAATACTAGGCCCCAATCAAAACGAGGTAATAATGGAGTGAGGGAGACAGACAAGCAAATTGGAAATGACATTATGGCTTGATAGATGTTTCCATTTTGGTGAATCAGAGACACCAAATACAGTCTGAGAGTTACTAGAACGGAGCATTGAAGGAGACCCTTGCGGGAAGTTGGGGTAGAAAGAATGTTCCACGTGAGTAGTGTGGCACGTACAAAGGCAAGGAGGCATCCCAGAGAGCATAGTGCGTGGAGGGACCTCCCACAAGCGAAGCTGAAACACGAAGTGTGACAGGAATGCCAGGGCAAGAAGTGGGCCTGATTCGGGGCGGTGGGGGTGGGGTATAATGATATTGATCCGTGCACAGCTCGTACTCACTCAACAGCCTGCACAGTTGAGGCTGCTCAAGTTCCAGTGCAGTGCTGCCACTTCCTCACCCTCTGCCTCAAAGGACTCTGTAGGTCACACCCTGGCCCCCCAGCTGTGCAAATGCAGAGGTGAGCCCAGATTCTTCAGTCATTAAATGTAGGAATGGTTCAGTGGCCGCAGGATGCTTTATTAAGAGAGTTACACTGTAGGAGGGACCTTTGCTTTCCTTTTCCTCTTTTTTTTTTTTTTTTTTTTTTGTGTGTGTGTTTGTTTGTTTTGGTGCCCTGGTAAACCCATTTTTCATATGCAAACGGCTTTGCAGACTGCCCCATCATGGACAAATGTTTTGTTCTGTTTTAGCGACCTGGGACTCGAATTCACAACTGGCTCTTCTGACGGAGCCAGCCAGGTGTCTCCTGTTTCACACATCTTAAAAATGTCTTCATCTAGAGTGCTATGATGGCCTTATGAAAATTATAGTAAATAGAAGCTATGGCACAGAACATCTTTCCTTTGTTCTGGACAGCTATGAAATGGTAGGCACTGGAAACAATGAGCTTACTATGCAGTTGTTAATACTGCCGTATCACCGAGGAGAAGGCGTGAATATGTATTCACCTGTGTCCCCACACGAGCAACAAGTGAACTTTAGACATCAAGACTGTTTATCTTCTTTAAGAGAGGGTGAGTGAGAATCCCAAGTAGGCTCTGTGGTGTCAGTGCAGAGCCCTGCGCTGGGCTCTGTCTCACGAACCATGAGATGATGATCTGTGCTGAAATGAAGAGTCTGAGGCTTAACCACCTGAGCCACCCAGGAGCCCTTAAGATTGTTAAGTTTAAACTGACTTCTCCAGGATGGTCTTGTTTTGCCATCCTGTAAAAGTTTCTAGCAGGTGAACTCCTCAAACAGTAAAACATTATCAAGAAAACTTAAATTGAGGTAAACTTACATATAGTAAAATTAAAGAGTTTTAACTATAACCTCAATTTTTTAAAAATGTAACCACTTATTTGACCACCATCCATATCAAGACATGTCAATTTATATCACCCTAAGAAGTTCCCTGGTGCCCTTCCCAGTTAATATCATAGCAACCACCACTTGAGGTGACCACCACTCAAGGTACCCACTTGGGCTTTTATCATTCTATGTTAGTTTGGCCTAAATTAGAACTTTTGAGTCAGTGGACTCACACGAAGTGTATTCTTGGGTCTGGATTCTTCTATTCAACAAAATCTTTGTGAGATTCATCCATTTTGTTTCATCTATTGTTTTGTGGAGTATCAGATAGTGTGAATACACTGTCACTGGTTTGTCCTCTTGCCTGTTAATGGACATTTGAGTTGTTTCCCATACTGAGCTCCTACAAATCCAGGTGCTGTGAACATTCTTGTGAACATATGCACTCATGTGTCGTGTCTATGTATCAGGAATGGAACTGCTAGGTTACAGGGTGGGCATATGCTTGCTTTTAGTAGAAGCTATCAGAGTTTTCCAGAATAGTCCTACTATTTTATACTCCTTTTAATGTAATGTATGAGAATATCAACTGCATATTCTCACCAAAATTAGCATTGCATTTTTCTTCTTTATAAGTTTTAGTCTTTCTGGTGGGTGTAGAGTTGTATCTTATGGTATTACAATTCTCATTTTCCTGATGAGTAATGTGATACTAAATTTCACATGCAACAATATTTTTGAAGCAAAACAATATCCAAAAGAAATGGGTAAAGTTGAAGAAAGGGGAAGAAAATGAATTTCTGTCAAGCTTTCATGGCTAGAAACTAAGATATGTAATTTATATGTTGTCATTTAATCTTTAATAATGATATATTATTTCCAGTTTTCAGATGAATTTGTGATTAAGAGACATTACATAAAATAGGGAGAGAAATAGTATCTTGCAATGGAGTTGGGAGAACGAAATGACTTACATATATTTATACACGCTGTTTTTTTACATAAAGTACTGACTATAGTACCTGGCCCATAAGTACTCAGTGTGTTTTCACTGTTTGGAAATACGATACTATAAATTTTAAATAAAAACAAATTAGCCTTATGGCTTGGGAAGATCAGGGTGTTGTGATAGGCTATGGATTTAATCCAGCTGAAGTTAACATGAGGAAATTTTATACAACTGGCTGTACCACTAGGGGTGTGTCCGTATTAATGGTAATGGTCATCCTTGAAGAGTCACTGAATGGGTCTGCTTGTTCTCAGCTATAGTTACTCCATGGAGCTGGGTTTGGACAGAGAGTGTCCACATTTCAAAAAGATGACATAGTCTGTTAATTGAGTGATGAATTCACTGCCACTGCCAAACTTCCTCAGATGCATCCTATGCATAAGTTGTCCTACTGAGTGCCCGAGATGCACACTTGTACAGTGAGTATGGTTAGTCTTCAGAGAGCTGGAGAGAAGAAAAGGCTGTCTTTCTGAGTATATCCTATCTCCCCAACCCGTCACATGTAGTTTCTTATTCAATTACACTTAGACCACCTAGGGTGCTTTTCAAGACTTGCCGGCTTCCAGGTCTCTGTAGTTATCAAGATCTTTATGTTTGGGACACGGGCTTGTGTTCTTTTGTTTGTGCTTGTTTTTCTGATGTCCCTTGTAAGTAAATTTCAAAGATCACAGTGACACAAATGACTGTGCCAATATTTCATAATTTTTTTTTTCCTGTCTCTGGCTTCTGAAATTTCAGACCTTATTTGGCAGGCTTCTCAAATACATAGTCCTGTTTTGATCTCAGCGGGTAGACAGACAAGTTTTTGTAGGATACTCAGGTAATAAGAGAGAAGACACTTCTCACTTTGTTCTAAGGTTCTTATTTCACTTTTTCTTCTTACTGTTTATAATAAAACTTAATAAAATTTATAATCAGGATTCACTGGGAAAAAGTACACATGTTTGAGAAAACTTGAAACAGTGCAATTCAGCATGTGACTTATTAGGGATGAGTATTTTAAAATGACCAAAGCTGTCATCTTTTTTTATATCCCTCTTATTTTAAAGAAGATTTGAACTAAAACATGACTTCTCCAATTAAAAAATTTTTTTTTACTATACCCCTAGAATTTTAAGCACAAATATTGGTAAGGGGGAAATATGTACTAGTTTATCAGAAACAGGCGAAGTATATGTTCGGGACTTAGCACTAGAAATCAATTTAATTTGATGAATACTTTTGAGCATTTCTGTCTTCTGAGCTTTACACTAACCATTAGCAATACCGAGGTGAAAATGATATAACTTAAGCATTCTAGGATCTGACCAACTAATGAGAAAAATTGACGTAAGCCATTAATCATAATGCTTTCTAATAAAATGTACCATAAAAATACCCCAGCTATAAAAGAACAGTGTACAAAATAATTTTACCTGAGGAAATAAACATCATAAAATGAGTTCTATTTGGGTTGTATGAATCTTAAAAGATGATTGGAGAAGGAGGGAAAGAACATTCCAGATGGAAAAATGAGTGTGTTAAGCATCATGGTGTTAATGGGCATGGCATGTTGGGTGATTGGAAGTTTATCAGTGTCACTGAGTAAAGTAGGCTTGAGGGGAAAGTAGGCAAGAAGGTAGTGGCTAGGACAGGAAGCAAGAGGGGCCTCGTGCAATGCTCAGTAATTTGGATTTTATATTGAAGTCATTTGGACATGAAAGCTTGTTCTTAGAGGAGAATGTATTTGACAAATGATTAGAGAAATCTGTGTGGCAGAATCTGAGCAAGGCACTACAAACACGATGAATAAAAATTCGTTCCCCTCTCTCAGAAATCTTAAGTGGAGATAGACCAACAGAGAAGCAATGACAGTTGATTCAAGGATGGGTAGCTCTTGTTACTTAATGGGGAGGGAGATGGGAGAGTAAGGGAAGGCGCTTTGTTTTGCTTTACCTGTAAAGGAACACATTTCACTCACGACTAAGATAAAAATGTTTTCAACCCAAAACTTAGTGTGTGTGTAATGTCATTTCTGATCTTGATTTGGTGTGGAAGAGATGATTGAAATGTATTTGAAAAGAACAATTCATGCTAGAACTCTGTTTTCACAGATTTGGTGTTCAAAGCACACACATATCCCTCTAAACAGGAAAACTGGAACAGTCTTGATCTAATTGCTTCTTGCCAACAGCCCAGAAAGCTGTAGGATTTTGTGGGCCCTTACCAATTTTGTTATCAATAATACAAAAGATGGATGCTTAAATGTAGTTTCCTCACAGGGGAAATACTGTCACAAGAGCAATGACCTAAATTGTCTTTCAACATCACACTCTAAAGTGAAGAGAACGCATCTGCCCTTTGAATATTAAACTAGTCACTAAACTGGGTCAGAAGGCCTACAAAGAGTGCTTTTACAGAGCTCTCCTCTCCCTCTCCAAGGAAGTGATGTCCTGGGTGTTCATTACCTTGAAGAAATTCATTGTATTTCCTGTGCAAATTGCTTCTGGTAGAAGATGTGTTTTTGCAGTATTCATCTTGGCCAACATAGCCCTATGCCAATTTTTAGATTTCCTTAACTAACTTTGAATGAGATCCCTGGAAATGACTCATTCCACCTTACCTGCATCCCCACTTTTGTCTTCTCTGTCTTCAGTTGCACGAACACCTACAAATCAGCTCTCCCTTCAGTCATTAGAAATAGTCAGCAATTGGTTGAGACTACTTCTGCAGATGTTCTTGCATTAGGTGCCTTGGAAGGGGGAAGTCGGTGAGGTCTAAGGAAAGACCTCTGGTTTGAATGATTTGGAGGATCAAGGGTGACTGAATGAGGTGTTACGGTAGCGTGCTCAAGGAACAAAACACCCACAAGCATCTCAAGAGCAGAGATCATAACACATACACTGATGTCACAGATGCTCATATGTTTCCTGCCTGGGTGAGTAAATGAGTAAGAAAAAGTAGAGGCAGTGGGTATACTCTAAGCAATGTAGGAGGGGAAATATATTAGGTGGGCTTCAGGTGGTTACATGGCCCAGGAAAAGGTATAGCTTTTATACACATAAGGGAAAGCAAACAGTGAAAAGATTTAAACTTGATGCATCATTAGAGAAGAAAAGATGAGTCCAAGTCAGAGAGTTTTCCTTAGGAGACGTCTAAAAGTGGGCACATAAGTACTTGCTGAATAAGCAAATGTGTGAAGAATGACACTTCATCTTCTAAGACAGAAGGAAGATTGGCTAAAAGTACAATGGTTTTGATGGAGGAGAGTAAGTTGGAGACTTTGACTGCTCTAGCCCTCCAAGGTAATTGTAGTAAAGATTTAGGAAATGGTTGCTATGTGCCAGATAGCATATTGTGTACTTGACGTATGTTGTCTCACGGGATCCTTACCGTACACCTACAAGCTGAGTGGGGGTAAGTAATCTGGTCATTTAAAGTTAAGGGAACAAGGCTCAGAGAACAGCCATAGCTGAGCTAGGATTTGAACTTTGGAGACTGTGCCTCCAAAGTGTGTCCCTGATAGGAAGGGAACAAGGCTGGAGGCTCGAACATCCTTCACTTCCAATTTTCTAATGGTTTATTATTGTCTCATGTTAATGTGTTCATTGCTGGGTGGATTTACTAAAGGTAAAGACCTTGACATGGTGTCTCTGAATCTCCCTCTGTGGCTAACAAAATGCCTGGCTCGTTGTCAGTCAAATATTCAAGTGATTTTTTAAACAAGGGAATTCAAGCTGGGGATATCAAAATGAAGAACTGAAAGTCAGAAATTAATCAAACATGAAAAGAAATATAGCAGTGCCTCGAAGGATGGCCAGTTAAGATCTGAGGTCCTACTATGTCAAGTAAGACCTCTAAAATAAAGGCATATTTAACTTCTTCCAGTGTTAAAAATAATGGGAGGGACTACAGCGTACTGTCCAGCACATAATATGGTCAATATACATCAACAAAGGTACAGAATACCTAGGTGTTATGTCTGTCCAAATCTCATGTCAAGTCACTGGAAACTGTGGGCAAATTAATTTCTGTAATCCTCACTTTCCTCATCTGTAAAGGAAATAATGATACCTCCCTGGGTTGCTACAAAAATTGAAAAAGACAGCATACTTAGAGTACTTATTTAAGGTTTTATATACAGTAAATGCTCAGTAAATATTAGCTGCTATTTGATGTTGAATGGATGAACGGGAGCTTGGAGTCATAACATAAATGTAGCCTGGATCTAGGTGGAGACCACGTTGCCTCTTCTTTCCTGGCATGTGTATAGCTGGCATGGGCAGCTTGCCACTGGCTTTTGGGGAAAGACTGCATCTGAAGGTATAGTCACACACAAGCTTGGATGCTTACAAAGGCCCTACACTGGCAAGGAGGGTGGTGGACTGTAGCATTGCATCCACACTGTGCATTTCAGGAGACAGGGATTATAAACTGATGGTGGTTGGGACACAGGCTGCTCTTTGGCTCCAGAGTGCTTGCGATATTGGAAGCACCAGCTAATGTTGCTTGGGAATCGGCATCACGGTGTGAAGCCGGGGGAGTGGGAAACAAGCACTTCCCCTGCCCCTGAGCAGCCCAGTTTGGCTCCTGCGATAGCATCATGCCCACAGCTCTGGGAGAGAAGGAAGTGTAGGGATGTCTAGGGGTCCTGGGTATCACTTCCTGAGTGACAGTAGTGTCACTTGTGAGTTGCCATCATAGGTTTCACTGGCCCACTGAAATCTCCAGGGAACTCCAGGATATCTTTGGAAAAGACCCGAGAAGAATTAGCAATCCTCGGGTTGAGGTTAGAGGTAGAGAACTATGCTACAGTTCTGTTCATACGTTTACAACTTCCAGACCAGTGTGATCAAGGAAACAAGGAATTACATGGGATTCTAGAGCTGAGAAGATTGGAACGGCTCATCTGGTCCAACTGTTTCCCTTAACCTGTGGTCCAGAAAGTCTGCCTGGTGTTCCTAAGATCACCTGCAACAAGAATCCATCCAACAAAGTTTGGGGGATAGGGGAGAATCTGCCACTGCCTATGCTCATTAGCAACTAGCATCATGACAAGTGTGACTGGGCTGAATAGTTCGTGAAAGTAGTTGCATTAAACCGGAAAACACTGGTATGAACAGCCATGCAGCCCACCTTGGTTGGTTTCCCTACACATATCTGCTCCTTGGTCTCTAAGGGTCGCTAGTTAACTGATGATGTGAAAACCCACTTCCTTAACTCCTACGCGCTAAAGCAATTCATGGTAGGTGCCACTAGGTTCACATTGAGAAGCATTGGTTTCTGGCCTTTATTTTAAGGTGTGGCTTCATTACCTTCGGTCGGGGATTGTCGAGTGAGGACATCTGACACGATCCATGACCCTAATACAGGGGCCGATAGGAGATAAGCATCTTACACATGTTCCCGTGTTAACCGAGCCTTCGTTACACAGCAAAACTCCTGGCGTGAGCGTGCATCTGAGAGCCATGCTGGTATTCGCCGAATTTTTGCATCCTCTTTCCCTCCTCTTTATAGCAGGATACCCAGGAGAGTCCCGGATGGTTTTGGAAGCTTTCCTATCGGCGTCTTTCCCTTACCGGACTGATTTAATCACCCATTCCTTCCTTTGCCTACTTCTCTAACTGCATACCATCTGTGCTATTTGGCAGCTGCTAGTTATAGCCAAGGTTCCCCTCAGCCCCAACATCTATGAGAAATTTTTTCATCTGTTGGCAATGCCTTTCAAAATCATAACTGCTTATTTTGTCACCCTCGATATTGGGATAATCCTTTCCCTTCCACATGGCACTGTTGGGCACTTGGACTTCGGTTTACAGCTATTTTTAGGCCCTAAAATGCAGAGGCATGTAAGCTTGAATAACGGGAAATGTGTCTTTCCTATTTGGTTTCAGGAGAAATTCGGCAATAAGAAATAAGGAGAATGCAGGGTTGAAAGTGTCAGAAAGTACTCCATGAGGAGTTTTAAGCTCACAAGAATTTAGAAGGAACCCAGAAACTAAAAACACATATATTTACATATAAATGTCTTTGGTGTGCATAATATTAAGTGTAAATAAATACCATAGAGATGTGGAAGTTAAACATATCCTAACTTACACCACGTATATGTGTATGTATGTGGGTGTGTGCACGTACACAAAATGTTGGCCAGTTATATATATAAATGCATATGTATCTGAAAGTGTTAATATTACTACATGACTACAGAACAAAATTACAATTTTCATTTTTTATGTATTTTGGGTTTTTCTATTTTTTTTTTCAATGAGCATAGAGGCTTTTTATAAAAAGGAACAAACATTATAAAGCAAATCTATGCTTGAGTCCTTTTTGACAACAAACTATAAAAGCTGCCAGAGTCAGGAAGGACACAGAAATTGGTAATGTTACCTGGGCTCTGGCCAAATAGGTCACAGGAATGGCTTTCTCCCTGCCACCTCCTTCTCTGGAGCACTAGCTACTTGGAGCCGACATTATATATGTGACCAAGGAAGTGAGTGCTATAGTATCGTCAAACAGATTACTTTGGGAACTGTTGTGGAGACAAAGTCTGATTATGTTTGAATTCTAAATCTGTATTTTCTTTCAAGTAGTCCCAGATAGTGTCTTCCATTTGTTCACAAAAATTGCAGAAACCTAAATTCAGACCACCAGCTGATCTGAAAGTTAACATCTAATCATGAAGGATTATTTGTTTACGGACCGTGATGGCAGCACTCCAGGTGAATAAAACCTGCCAGTACCCTGTTAGCTGCTTGGACTTCCTTCACCATTTTATTACATTGGGTGTGTGTGCCCATGGAACATGGTGGTTGCAACAGTCCGGGGTGGGGGGGTTTCCTGTAGATTTCCTACCTGCGGGGTCCCGTTCTCACCCTCAACCTCTGGAAGCATCCCACATCACCGAGCGGCAATGCCGTATGCAGTATGAGCTTTGCTTTTTTCTCAGGTTTCCTGACCTAGGTTATTCTAATGATTTTCAATTAGAAATTCAACCACAGACCTGATTCTCTTTTTCCTTCATATCCTAGCAGAGTAGTTAAAGAGAAATGCAACTAGATATGAAAATCAGCTGCTGTTAAAAGCTACCACCCTTTATATTGTTTGGATTCTGGATAGAAGCATAATACTTATAATAATATTTTGAATTTGCATTTTTTTTCTGACCACTGATCTGTTTGTAGATGGGAGCTACTGACCTTCTGTTGAGAAACAATAACTTCACTTAAAATCAAATTTGGTCCTCCAGAGGCAAGAAAACTAACATTGGAAAGTTAGCCTGCTGAAATTAATACCTTTGTTTAACTCTTAACTAGATCATGCCATGGTAGTTCCCAGAAAAGAAAACCACAGGCCTGCTTTGATTGTTATGACTGATCTGATAATAAGAGACAACAATTGTAATTCCTTGAGAAGTTATTCTGATGAAGGTCTCAAGTGTCCACTCCATATCTCTGGTAGGTATGAGGTGAGCAGTGGACATAACCTCATAACTATTAGTAGAAAATAAACTTCAATAGAAAATTCTCAAGTTCTCCTGGATTGGCAGAGTTAGTTATGTCTTCTGTTTTAGCTCGTGGTTAGGGGCTCATAAGAAACCATCAAAGAGTGTAAATACAGAGCTCTCCCTTCGTGCCCCATGGCATCCTCCCCCCAAATTCATGTTCTTTCATGAGGGAAGAAAAAGAGGGGAATCTGGAAAATGGTTCTAGCTTCTCTAAGTGATGGTGGGGTCTGTTTGACCCTCTCTCTATTCATTTAATAAGCAGATCTTTTGTTAGTGAAAACAGGAGAGTTTTTGTTCACATAAATTTTAACAGCCAAATGTAATCAGAAACTCAGTCCAAGAAGCACA